>NW_023615949.1:0-60001 GCF_013339695.2 Rhipicephalus sanguineus
AATCTTAACAAAACGATCTACAATAATCGCGAAGCTTCTCGAACAATGAGGCGCGGTTTGCGCTGAGCGATGCTGACAGCCTTTGCGGGCAAAAGTCGAATACAGCAAAAGTGATAATAAGAAACGCACATGGCAATATCTTATGCTCGTAAGGCATAACAGCACATTTAAACACGAAAGTGTTTTATGCCGGGGTCCACTAAGACTTCACTGACGTATTTCCGTCACGGTTATGACATTGTAAAATATAAACTAACAGATGACAAAAAAAAAACTAGAATAAACAATTCAATGTTAAATCAATGCTATGCGAAGCATGGCGCGGGAAGGTGACTGTGGCGTATTCGTTTTATTGGAAAGAGCGTATGCTTGGGCATGTTGGTCATTCGTGTTTCACTTATTTCGCGCACAAACGAACAAGGACGAAGAGCGACGAGGACACAGCGCTGTTTCCGCGTTTTGTACTGAGCGAAACGTTACGAAATGACGCTAAAGATATGTACAAATTTTCTAGGCACACACATATGCTAAAGAGCCGTATATGCGTTATACAATCAGTTCTTTACAGTTGGGTAACGCTGCCAACAGCAACGTGGTTATTAACAACAATAGGAGCGGTAAGCTCATATGTAGTGCTCATACTTTTCCGTTATGACGGAGAACACACGCACGTTTTACGAGCCCGTGTGCGTGTGTGGAAGGGGTTCTTGACGCTTCTTGAACAATGTCATCATCACCGTGATCAGTGAGCGCCAGCAGCTGGACAGGACTTGTTTCAGATCCGTTCGCGATCGCGGCAACGAGGGTCTATGTGTAGTAAGTAGGAGTTAAAGTACAGCTGTTGCAAATCGTGGACGCCTCGGTCGTTTCGTCGACAAATTGTTTGATAGAGCAGACGGCATGTCGAAACCTGAAGTCACCATTTGCGTTGGTGAGGTATAGGCCATTGAGGCTGGTAGCCCTGGATAGTGCTACGTAGACCAACATCAATGGATGGCGCTTATCGTGTTCGTAGACTAGCTGGGCGTATGTGGCCCAGGCAGTCTAGTCTACAAATCGGCTGTCAATCAATATGACGTCATCCTTAGTCGGCATGAGGCCATTGCCCAGCCTCGTAAGAAATGAAGAGAACACTGCGTCGTTCTGGCGGACCGTGTGTAGGGCATCAATGAGTCGGAATGTCGGCAGGTCACGCGCCAGCTCCGACCGACCGGCTATTGTACGTCGTGAACATGATTTATGTAGTAATTTTTTATTTATCTGTATATTTCATTATTAATTATTGATCAAGATAGCTAATTATGAATTGTAAGAGCGGGTAGGCAACGCTACAACCACAAGCGACGTTGCTCCATGCACAGCTGTGATACTCGCTGAGTGGTCATGATATCGATTCTGACAATGCGTGAGATCTAGATCTGCCAGAATTTCAATGTGTATGTTCGTTGTGACTGTGTTGATTGAGACTATGACATGTTCTTCATACGCTGATCCCCTGCTATGTCAGTTTTGGTATATTACAATTTATGGAGACGACCAGGAGAGCGCCCAGACGTAGGCGGCTAGATAGATAGGTAGATAGATAGATAGATAGATAGATAGATAGATAGATAGATAGATAGATAGATAGATAGATAGATAGATAGATAGATAGATAGATAGATAGATAGATAGATAGATAGATAGATAGATATGGCCAAACCCTCGGTCCGCAGTGGGAGGTGCGAAACGACTCGGCCACAAACCCTACGTTCATCAGCATTTAACGGCGAGCTATTTATACATACTATTTACCGCTGGCGGTACGTAGAGCTCGAAGGCACTTGTCTTCGTTATCACCAGCAAGATGGCGCGAAGGGCGCGCTTTAGAGGTCGTCGCTCCGTTCGTTGCCATGCGCGAGCGCCCCCACCTGTACTGCCCTACAGGGCGTGGTCGCCCGTGCGCGCGCGCCTATCTCGTGATGGGGGCGCTTTGTACGTTTTGTGCTTATACCGCAAGTTTGCGTTCAAGTTACAGAGTGCACGAAGGTCACTTCGCTCGCTGCAGCGGCCGCGTTTGCTAAAGGAGCGCGCCCCTCAAACACAAAGAAGTAACAACTGTGACATAATTGAAAAAATTTATAACTGCGCTAAGGACGGGACACCAGAAACGAAGGGGACAGGACGATCGCAGACTAAAAACTGGTTTATTGAAACATATACCACCCTTATGAAACAAACTAAGCGCGTGCGCAATGATATTCATGACCACGTGACAGGTTTCACCACCCCAAGACTCCTGTCTACTACAAAGGAAATCACGCTCTTTTCTGGAAAGATACACGGATGTGTCGCCTGACGCACTATCAGCCCGTGTCTAGCTATCCAAGATGCCTCCAAGATTTCTCTTGCTCTTGGCTTCTGGCTCGCCCTATCATCTTGGTGCTACTGAAGATGGCTTGCATCCCTGCGCACATGCGCCACAATGAACTGGTAGGTGCTTCCCACCTCCCGTCTCCTAATGAATTAGCATGCTCCATCAAAAGCTTGTCAATACACCTTCCGGTCTGCCCCACATAAACCATTCCACAGGTCAGGGGAATTCGTAGACCACTTCAGATGTACAGGGCACATACGCACGTCTGTGCTTAACATCACATCCTCCATTGTGCACTTTGCTCGCGTTGGCATGGCAGGCTACTGTCAGCCGATACCTGCAGAGGCAGCTTACGGGGCTGGCCCTTGAGGACCGTACAAGATCGCGAGTTCAGACCGACTAGTGGGGCTGCTCCAAGATAGTATACCAGGAGCGAACTCCGGCTTTTTATTGACATTGAGGAGCTTTTCTACTCGATTCCCCACGAGCACCTTTTCAAGGCAGTTCGCAATTGTATTGAACGTTCTGGTGCGGTGGCGTTCCAGAACTCGAGTGGTGTCTCGGTAGGGGGATTCCTGGAACTGCTGGAGACCTACCTTACATCTACGATTGTGATTTTCCAGGAGAGCTTTTACGTACAAAAACGAGGCATATGCATAGGGTCTTGCGTAGCGCCAGTGCTCGCTGAGATATTTTTAGCTGATATAGATTGTTCGTTGTCCCGTGTCTTACCGACGATTACGTTGTTCGTGTCTGTAGATACGTAGATGACTTTTTGATACTTATAAAAACTGACTTTAACGATGACCTTGAAGAGAAAGCTAAGCGCATTCTTCAGTATTTTAAATCTACAGCAACTAAGTTGAATTTTACTTTTGAATTGCCTGACAATGCGCAGTTCTTAGATTTAAAGTTGTTTTTTAAGGACAGCAAACGGTTGTGCTGGTCATACTCGCCACGCACGAACAAGGCCCTATTGCCTTTCGATTCCTCGCACTCGAACTTTGTGAAGAGGGGCATGGCGGTGTCATGCTTAAGGTCTTCTTCAACCAAGTCATGTCACCACTATGTCAATGATAGTTTCTCTTCACAAGTGAGTCGTCTCCGAATTGCAGGTTTCCCGCAGACGCTGCTTCGAGCTGTAGCAGAATCACTTTTAAGGGTCATTTGCCACCGTACCACGGCCGCTGACGGAAATGCAGAAGTAAATGAAGGAAAAGAATCGGAGAAGAATGAAAGGCGCGAGTTTCAAGTGATGCCGTACATACACAAGGTGTCGCACGGCATTAAAAAGGTGGCGAGAAGATACGGGGTCGATATGGTTTTTCAGCGCCTTGCAAATTGTCGCGTTTGTGTGCCGTATATATATATATATATATATATATATATATATATATATATATATATATATATATATATATATATATATATATATATATATATATATATAGCCCACTTCTTGTCCTTGTTTTGATGTATTCAGGTTTGACCGGCAGGAACGGTTATCAACGCTCGACGCTGTCCGCGAAGTAATGTTCTAGAAGCGTCGCGATCGTAGATCAGTTTGTTAAGATTGCGCCCCGCTCGCGAATGTTCCAGCTTTGTCTAGAGATTACGCCGCCACCAGCGATATTGCTGGAAAGTTCGATAGCGCCTGTATAAGAGCAGACACGCGTGACCGCTTGTCAGTTGATCGACGGACGACGCCCTGTTCGACCGCTATCATTGTACAGCGTGTATTGCTGTAGTTCCTAGTTCTCATTTTCCCGGCCACAAGTTCGGCCAAATAAACAGTTTCATCCCTGCAAACGCGACTGCTGTCTTCGTCGACGTCACGACCACGTGACATCTGGTGGAGGTGCTGCTTCTTCCATGATCGGACGCCCCCGCGAAGCGCTGACCCAAGCCCAAGCCGCGAGGAGGACGACAGCAAAGAAAACCCGGATCGTCGAACAAGCCGCAGGCAGAAGGGACTGCAGCCAGAGCACGGGCTCCTTCCGAAAAAACCAGGCAGCCCCAGGTCCCAACACCCACCGCAGCGACGATGACCGACCCCGTGCAGCCTGCGCCGATCCTACTCCGGCAGCCCAAGGAGCCGCCAACCTTCCGCGGGTCGTCATTCGAAGACCCGGACACCTGGCTCGAGACTTTCGAAAGGGTCTCAACATTCAACAACTGGACTCCGAGGACAAGCTGCGACACGTTTACTTTTACCTTGAAGACGCAGCAAGGACCTGGTTCGAGAATCGGGAGTCCACTCTTCGAACTTGGGACGCCTTTCGAAGCGCTTTCCTGCAGACGTTTGCAAGCGTCGTCAGAAAAGAAAGGGCCGCAGCCTTGCTAGAGACGCGGGTTCAGCTTCCAAATGAAAGTGTTGCCATCTTTGGAGAGGAAATGACCAGACTGTTCCGCCACGCCGACCCAGCCATGCCTGAGGACAAGAAAGTCAGGTTGCTCATGCGAGGGGTAAAGCAAGAGCTCTTCGCTGGGCTGATGCGGAACCCGCCCTCGACAGTCCAAGAATTCATCTCAGAGGCGACGACGATAGAGACGACGCTGGAAATGCGCAACCGCCAGTATAATCGCCGTTCGATTCAAGACAGCCCAGCTGTTCATGTCGGCTCCGACGACCTGCGTGAAACGATCCGAGCGATCGTGCGCGAAGAACTGCGCAAACTTTTACCCCTTACCACAGCCTGAAGTTGCCTCGATCGCTGACATCGTCCGAGAGGAAATACAGCAGTCTCTGGGCACCTCCGAGTCAGCGCAGCCACAGCTGCAAGCAGTGAGCTATGCCGCTGCAGCCCGAACGCAACGCCCCCCCTCCTCGCCCACGTCAAGACGCCGCGCCACCCCAGCAGTTCCGCCGCCAGGCACCACCGCCGCCGCCACCGACGTCATACCGCCCGCCAGCGGCCAGCTATACACGCCGAGGAAGACCGACGTTTGGCGCGCCCCCGACCACCGCCCACTCTGCTACCATTGCGGGGAAGCTGGCCACACTTACCGCCGCTGCCAGTACCGACAGATGGGACTGCGTGGGTTCGCCATCGACGCGCCGCGTCCACAACGAGGGGAAAGACCACGCGACATCGCCGACTACCTCGCGGGAACGCAATGGACGCCCCGACACCTTCCCGTTCGCCGTCGCCAGGCCGCTACGTCTCCCCCCAACGCCGACCATACACTGGCCCAACGCGAGGCCGGTCACCTAGCCCGTATCCGGAAAACTAAGGGCAGCAACCGATGGAGGTGCGGTTGCTGAACGACGAAACTTTGAAGATCCTCCGCCGTCGACGACGACGCCGCGACGAAGTTCCGAGCCCCCGCCGCACGCCGAACGACGTCCTGAAGACGAAACTTTGCGACCCGTGGAAGCAGACCTGACGACGCAACGCGGAAGCAGCGGTGCAAACCGACGTAGCCGTGACCCGACGCCGCGACGTACACGCAACGCAAGACGGCGGACTAGCGACCTCGACGTACTATTCGACGGACACAACGTTACCGCTCTCGTCGACACTGGGGCCGACTATTCCGTCGTCAGTGGGTCATTCGCCGCGAAGTTGAAGAAAGTTAGGACTGCTTGGGAAGGTCCTGAAATCCGCACCGCTGGAGGTCATTTGATAACGCCGGCTGGAGTCTGCACAGCAAGAGTCAGCATCAGTGACCGAACCTATCCTGCGAGCTTTCTTATCCTGCAGCACTGTTCCAGGGACGTGATACTTGGGATGGACTTCCTAAGTGAACACGGTGCCGTAATAGACCTCAGATCTGAGTCAATAACACTAACCTCAGAAAAAGCGCTGCCGCCACACACGACGCCAGGAAAGCCCGTATTGAATGTGATAGAAGAGCACGTCACCATTCCGCCTCTCTCCAGCATCATCATTTCCGTCGGCACCGAAGAACACGCAGACCTTGAAGGTGTCATCGAGGGCGATCAGCACCTACTTCTCAACCGTCAGATTTGCGTCGCAAGAGGCATAGCCGAGCTGCGTGATGGCAAAGCAAAGGTAGTGCTGACAAATTTCAGCCATGAATATAGGCACCTCAACATTGGTACGACGGTCGCCTACATCCACGAATTCGTGGAATCCAGCAATGCTCTCGCCCTCTTCGATGCTACCGAACCTGCTTCGACGAATCGACGAAACCAACCAGATTTCGACGTTAACCCGAGCCTCCCGAAGCACGAGCAAGACCAGCTAAAAACCCTGCTCCTACAATTCAAGGACTGCTTCTCGTCGTCGTCACGAATTCGACAGACCCCAGTCGCGAAACATCGCATCATAACAGAAGAAAGTGCCCGACCAATACGTCAGAGCCCGTACCGAGTTTCGACGCGAGAACGCGAGGCCGTCAAGAAACAGGTCGACGAAATGCTACGCGACGACATCATCCAGCCGTCCAAGAGTCCGTGGGCGTCACCTGTGGTGTTAGTGAGGAAGAAGGATGGAACCCTACGTTTTTGCGTCGACTATCGTCGCCTGAACAAGGTCACGAAGAAGGACGTGTACCCTCTCCCACGAATAGACGACGCCCTAGATCGACTCCACAACGCCAAGTACTTTTCGTCGATGGACCTCAAGACCGGCTACTGGCAAATCGAAGTCGACGAGAGAGACCGAGAAAAGACTGCCTTCATAACACCAGACGGCCTGTTCGAGTTCAAGGTCATGCCCTTTGGTCTTTGCTCGGCGCCCGCGACTTTCCAACGCGTTATGGATACAGTACTGGCCGGCTTGAAGTGGCAGACGTGCCTTGTGTACTTGGACGACGTCGTTGTGTTTTCCTCAAACTTCGACGAACACCTTCGACGCCTTGAAGCTGTACTTCAAGCGATCAAGACCTCCGGACTCACCCTGAAGCCTGAAAAGTGCCGCTTCGCGTACGAGGAGCTCTTGTTTTGGGTCACGTGATCAGCAAGAATGGTGTTCGCCCGGACCCGCGGAAAACAGCTGCCATCGCTGCCTTCCCGCCACCCACCGATAAGAAGGCCGTACGCCGTTTTCTCGGCTTGTGCGCCTACTACAGACGCTTCGTCAAGGAATTTTCACGAATAGCCCAGCCACTAACGCACCTGACGAAGACCGACGTGCCATTCAAGTGGGAAACGGCGCAAATCGAGGCATTTCAAGAACTTAAACGACGCCTTCAGATGCCTCCAATACTAGCACATTTCGACGAAGACGCCGATACGGAAATCCACACCGACGCAAGCAGCCTAGGACTCGGCGCCGTCCTCGTGCAGAAGACTGACGGGCTGGAGAGGGTCATCAGTTATGCTAGCCGGTCGCTATCAAAGGCAGAAATCAACTATTCGACAACGGAAAAGGAGTGCCTGGCCATCATCTGGGCTACATCGAAGTTTCGCCCCCTACCTCTACGGCCGGCCCTTCAAAGTTGTGAGCGACCACCACGCCTTGTGTTGGCTAGCTAGCTTGAAGGACCCTTCCGGTCGCCTCGCACGGTGGAGCCTACGACTGCAAGAATTCGACATTCACGTCGTTTACAAGTCCGGAAGAAAACACTCTGACGCCGACTGCCTGTCTCGTGCCCCCGTGGACCCGCCGCCGCAAGACGACCAGGATGATGACTACTTCTTGGGAACCATAAGTGCCGACGATTTCGCTGAACAACAGCGATCCGACCCGGAACTCAGAGGCCTTATGGAATACCTCGAGGGCAAGAACGCCGTCGTTCCGAAAGTGTTCAAGCGAGCACTGGCGTCGTTTTTCTTACGCAACGGCGTTCTCCAAAAGAAGAACTTCTCGCCACATCGAGCCAAATACCTTCTCGTGGTGCCTCCAGAATTGCGACCAGAAGTCCTCGAGGCCCTGCACGACGACCCGACAGCAGGACACCTCGGTGTTTCCCGAACGCTGGCAAGAGTACAGGAAAAGTACTACTGGCCGCGCCTTGCCGCCGACGTCACTCGCTACGTAAGGACATGCCGAGACTGTCAGCGACGCAAGACACCGCCAACAAGACCAGCGGGCTTTCTTCAGCCGATCGAGCCACCTCGGCGACCGTTCCAGCAGATCGGGATGGACCTCCTGGGGCCGTTCCCAACGTCGACTAGCGGTAATAAGTGGATCGTCGTAGCTACCGACTACCTGACCCGCTACGCCGAAACAAGGGCCCTACCTAGAGGCAGTGCTGCCGAGGTAGCGAAGTTCTTTGTTGAAGACATCGTTCTGCGTCATGGCGCCCCAGAGGTCCTCATCACTGACAGAGGTACGGCGTTTACAGCGGAGCTAACTCAGGCGATCTTGAGGTACAGCCAGACAAGCCACCGCCGGACCACTGCCTACCACCCTCAAACCAATGGCCTCACCGAGCGGCTAAATAAGACCATCGCCGACATGCTGGCCATGTACGTTGACGTCGAGCACAAGACGTGGGATGCCATCCTTCCGTACGTGACCTTCGCATACAACACCGCTGTGCAAGAAACGACGCAGATGACGCCGTACAAGTTGGTCTACGGACGGAGCCCGGCAACGACGCTCGACGCCATGTTACCAAACGTGACCGACGAGGAAAACATCGACGTGACCACCTACTTACAACGTGCCGAAGAAGCTCGACAGCTCGCCCGCCTGCGCATCAAGTCCCAGCAGTACACCGACAGCCGTCGCTACAATCTTCGACGACGCTTCGTGGAATACCAGCCCGGCGACCGTGTTTGGGTCTGGACGCCGATACGCCGACGTGGGCTTAGCGAAAAACTCCTTCGGCGATATTTCGGGCCATACAAGGTTCTTCGACGCCTCGGCGCTCTTGACTACGAGGTCATCCCGGACGGCATTACGAACTCTCAGCGACGCCGCGCACGACCTGAAGTCGTCCATGTCGTGCGCCTTAAGCCGTTTTTTGCGCGTTAGCGAACCTGGGGACTCTACTTTTCCTTTGTTATTGTAATGTATTTATGTATGCACTTGTTTTTTCTCTCTTCTTTGTTCTTTCACAAGCATCGGGACGATGCTTTTTTTCAGAGGGGGGCAATGCCACGCCCACTTCTTGTCTTGTTTTGATGTATTCAGGTTTGACCGGCAGGAACGGTTATCAACGCTCGACGCTGTCCGCGAAGTAATGTTCTAGAAGCGTCGCGATCGTAGTAGATCAGTTTGTTAAGATTGCGCCCCGCACGCGAATGTTCCAGCTTTGTCTAGAGATTACGCCGCCACCAGCGATATTGCTGGAAAGTTCGATAGCGCCTGTATAAAAGCAGACACGCGTGACCGCTTGTCAGTTGATCGACGGACGACGCCCTGTTCGCCGCTATCATTGTACAGCGTGTATTGCTGTAGTTCTAGTTCTCATTTTCCGGCCACAAGTTCGGCCAAATAAACAGTTTCATCCTGCAAACGCTGACTGCTGTCTTCGTCGACGTCACGACCACGTGACAATATACCGCATGCTATAAAGAATAGTGTGCAATAAAATCATCATTCTATTTTTAGTATCAGTCAAAGTTATGGCCTTAACAAGTACACTCATCGGAAACTGTTGCTTGATTTTACTGCTAATGAAATCACAATTTCTAAAGAAAAATGTAATTTCTTGGTCTTCTTGCACTATTCAATGCATAAGCTTTCAAATACCACAAGAATTATTCAAATCTGATCACTATATAAAAGATATTGTGGGCAACAGCCTATTATGATGTGATGAAAATTGTTGTTTTGAGAAAATGAAAGAAAAGAAGTTTAGAAACATGGTGGAGCACTTATTTTGAACTGGAAGAGGCATAAATTAGTGTTGTTGTGGTTTTAGAAGCCACCAGGAACAAAGTCATCATTAATCTCCTTAGTATGCTTTGTTTTCGCTCTGGTCTTGCTGGCGATATACTGCGTGCTTACAGCTGCTGGCATCACATCCTCCAGAACGCATGAGTAATTCTGAACTTTGATGACCGCCTGCCATCGTACTGTCATCAGTTAGGCATTTGCAAAATGGAGGACATTGTCATGATACGCTGCTGTCTAGCAGACTAATCCTTAAGTGTCCATAAGGGTAGGAAGAATATACCCCATGTGATGGAAACACACCAATGCTGTGCAAGTACATTTTTTTCTAAAATGCTATGGCTTCGTCTTTGCTGGGCGAAAAGCATTCTTTTGTTAGGAGCAGCTAATAGAGAAGTGAGTCTTTCAAATGAGACCAAATAGCCATGCTAATTAACATGGTTCTCGTCCAGTGCACTGTTGAAAATGACTTTTCGAGGTGCTTTGGTGAGCGAAATGCTCATGAAACTTACCTCAAGGCCAAATAACTCAACAAATACGCATTACATATCTGTAATATTTTACAAATAGCTTTTTTAGATTTTCCAGATTATGACAAAGTTTTAAATCGATTTTTGGAAATTTTTCTGCGGTCCCCGACCCTTAAAGGGGCCCTGCAACACTTTTCCTTATAGCCATGGAATGGCTTCAGTGAAGGTACTTATGCCTCACGAATCGAACGTCGCAAAAATTTTTTAGAATCCCTCCGGTACGAGCAGAGTTACAAAGATTTGTCGCACGCTGTAGTTGCTTTTTCTATTCTCTCGCCCCGACGAAAGTGCTGGAAGCTAAGCAGGGGGGGGGGATGGCACGGGGGAAGAAGGTACATCACGCACGCCTCCTGCCTTTGAGCACATTTTCTCTCTTTTTTTTTGAGTGGCGGCCTCTCGCAGCGGTTGCAGTAACTACAGAGCGCGCCATGTTCAAACCAGCCAATGGCATGGAACCTGCCTGTGACGCCGTAAGCATCATTTTTGTTGAAAGAAGAGGAAGTACTTTTAGATGACTTTGCGAATTTATTGTAAATCCCAGGCTGTGTGCTGCGCTATAACGTTTGGCTCGCGTGTTCTCGGGAGCCTCGACTACCGATGGGCAGCGTTTTCTGACCACGCTGAAAAAGTGTTACAGGGCCCCTTAAAAAAAAAACTTTTTCAAGCACTCGAGTACAGTCGAACCCGGGTATATCGAACTCGCCAAAAAACGTTTATTAGTTCGATACATGGCATAATTCGAAAGGACGGCGCTGCGCCGGACTTTGATGTGGCGCTGTGTTTAGCTGTACAAGCGCTTCAGGCTTGTATTCTTTGAGGCGACGCTGGACGCGGTCGGCATCGTGATGATCTTCACGGCCTTCTCAAACGTAAGCGTGGCCTCCTCGACAAGCAACCGTTCCCGTAGTCGCGTAGAAGTCAATCCATGAGTAATTGTTCGAGCAGCATCTGGTTCTTCAGTTCACCGAATTCGCACTGGTTAGCTGTATCTTGCATTCGAAGAGAAAATCCTGGGGTGGAGACTCGCCTTGCGTGAGGTTCCGAAACGAGAGTCTGGCTGTGGCTACTGCCTCTGGAGGACTGAACTTGGCCGTTAGCATTTGCACCAATGAGGAGTAGGCGTCTTTGGTTGATCCCGGCGTTTCCCGATGCCGCGGCGAGTGCAACCCGTGCCTGCCTCTGACCTTCGGTCTCCAAGCAGTGTTTTCAGCAGTGCGGCTTTGCGTTCCGCGGAAAAACTTTCGCGCCAGCGGCAAGCAAATAAGTTTCAAAGTCTTCAAGCCACCGCGTCCCACGGTACTGTTGGTGTTCCCGGATGGTTCCAAACCCGGGCGGCTTTCCTATCAAGTCGGCCATGTCGCAGCTGTGTGGCGTTACGTTATCACCTGGCGTTTCGCTGACCTTCCTGTGGGCGGTGGCTCGCTATCTGCGGTGCGATAAGCAACGATGCGCTAAGAGCGAGGGCTGCCGAAGAGCGAGGGCGCGATGCAAGCGGACCGAAAGGGTATCGCCGCATCTGGTGTTGCCGATGATTTGCTTCATGGCTGCTGGTTGCCGTTGGCGAGCGGCGGAGGGTGGAAGGCTTTCAAAACGCATGTCGACTGCGCCATTGTAGTGTTTGCGATGGAAAGGCACCGAGCACCTGTGGTGCTCCGAAAAGGAACGACACACACACAGTTCCACACCACGCCCAACTTACCCTCGGCTGTAGCGAGGGTGTTTATATATATCAAATGGCGGCGCCCCCTGGCGCCATACAACAGAACAAAGCATATTACAATATACAACAGGCCCGCTATAGGATTTTGACACAAAGGCACATAACAATAAGAAAGTACTTTATTAATATGGTGGCTTACTTGCGTGTCCTACTTAGGAACAAAATAGTCCTGGATTTTCTTCTGTGTCAACGACTTCGCTGCCTGCGGCAGCACACACGCCTCCACGTTGTCCAACGAGTCGGAGCAGCTGAGGCCGCAACCTTCCACATTCACGCAATAGCGCCGGACCAACGCAAGTGCACTAATCACTTTGGAGGATGTAGGCAATAGGCCATCGTCAATTTCCTTATTGCTGTCGCTTTGGCTCGTGGTCGGCACGACGTCTGCAACGTAGTCCTCATCTTGTAGCTCACTCATGATGGCGACATCATCGTCCGCACTGACGAACTCGTCGAATTGTCGATCCGTCGATAGCTCCCGGGAACTCTGCCAGCTCGCTCCAAACTTAGGCGGAAACACCTGCGGTGTCTTCAGTGCTGTCATCGGAATTTGGGGTGTCATCACCAGGCATGCGGAAGCCGCATGCCTAAAGCAGTTCTGGATCGTCTCCTTCGTTGCATCTGCCCACGATCTACTCAACATAGAAAGAGCTCCGAGCAAGTAGATCTTAAGCTCCCTGCCGACACGAAGGTTCTGCAGCAGCCTCTCCACCAGGCGCTTCCGATAGCCGGCTTTCAGTGCGCGTATAACGCCTTGATCCAGTGGTTGCAGTACAGACGTAGTGTTTGGGGGCAAAAAACGCAGCTCAATGTTGCTGAAGGTCGTACTGCAGTGGTGCAATGAACAGTTGTCCACGAGCAGGCACACCTTGTGATTTTCGCCTACCAAATCATCATTCCACGACGATAGCCACCTGCCGAAAAGCTCCCCGGTCATCCACGTTTTTGAGTTTGCTCGGTAGGTAACTGGAAGCGACAGCGCATTTTGAAAACACCGCGGTGCCATGCTTTTCCCGATAACCAAGAGGTCGAAGCTTTTTCGATCCGTCTAAATTAGCTGCCAACAGCACGGACATACGAGCTTTGTTTGCCTTGCCGCCGCAAGTCTTGTCGCCACGACACGCAAGTGTCTTGTTTGGCAACATTTGCCAAAATAGAGCGGTTTCATCCGCATTGAAGATATCTTGGGCTTGATATCTTGCTGCGATATCTCGCCAGTTTTCCTCGAGCCATTTGTCTACGCTGTCCAGGTCCGCCGCTCTGCTTTCACCTGTAACAGCTTTGCCAACGATGTCGTGCCGTTCTTTGAACCGTTGGAGCCAGCTTGAACCACCTTGGAAATCGTTCCTGCCAAGCAGGAAAGCAAGGTCCTTGGCTTTCTGCTCGATCATAGGGCCGGACACAGGATGTTTCGTGAAAGAACGTCCACAAACCATTTGTAAACACAGCAGTGCACACACATCGGGCGCCACGGGCACCTTGCCTTTTGTCCGACTTGGCCCTGATGTCTGCCTTGTTCTTCAGGATAGTACTCAAGGTGCTCCTTGGAATTTTGTACGCGGCGGCGACGTTGGACTTCTTTTCACACCGCGCTCGACCGATTTATGATTTCGAGTTTCGCGGCGAACGGCAAATTCTGCCTCTTTGCACAAGCCATGACGACAGCGTGCCATAAAGTTCACAGAGCACCAACAGGCACACCACCAGCACGGACCACACTGAATGAGGACTCGAGGAAAACAGGCAGCAGCAGGCACACAAGCATAAAGAAAGAAAAATGGCGCTCACTTCTAAGGCCTCCGCGCCCTCGGAGAAAGCACGACGGCCTCTGATTGGCTGTAAGCGCTGCGAGTGGGCCAGAATAATTTCTTGCAGGGGGGTGTTCGCCCGTGCACAACCGGGTCTAAACCACTTTTTCTAGGGTGGCGCCGGCAGTTTCCCGCTACCGCGAGGGAAAGCCAACTTGCTGGGGCACTTTTGAGGCACATGGAGTTTGATATATCGGTTGTCGTTGCTATTTTCGTTCGATGTAGCAGTAACTTTGCTATATATTCTCAATGTAAGTTTAGAGTGTTTAGAAATTGTTTGATATACGGGATAATTTGATATAAATGGGGTTCGATATAGTCGGGCTCGACTGTACCACCAACGGACGCACGAGCACTCATGGGAAAAGTCTGTATGCTGCGGCAGCCGCCGCGAAGAGCGTGCAGGCCTCACGCTTTAGCTTCCGTCTGCGCCATGCCACCACTTCTCAGATCGTGAATTTAGCAAGGTGCAACGTATTACTGCATAATTTGATTATGAAGTTCTGTGTTTATTTCTGTTTGCTAGTGTTTTCATGTGTCACTGTTCCTCCAGCTGAGGCAGTTCTGGAGCATCAGTTTTTTTTCTTTTTGCGCCAGTATGCCTTACGGCAAAAATAAATTAAAAGATGCAACTCAGTTTCCTAGATGAAGTTCAGGAGCGATCGATGCAAGTCATGAATCCACTGGAAATTGACGTCCATCAATACTGTTGAAGAGCACAGGGTGCGGTTTTGAGATTTAAAGATTACGCAATACAGTATAGTGAGCATTTCGTAAAATAAGATACATCGATTAGACAGCTTGTGCGTTGGTCGCACCATAGGCAACAATCAATTAGCTTCTAGTATCCTTCATTGACACTAACTGCAGATGTTACAGTTGTTGTCAATGGAGGGTGGTAGAAGCTTACATACGGCCATTGTATTTTCGCATGTTGGCTTGCAGGTTACCATAAATGTCTTAGAATGCATTTGGCAAGCACGGAAGTGTTTGTTACACTATATCCTCAATGGAACGTTATCTCCGGCAATCCATATCAATGCATTACATCCTTGAACAAACATGAATTCAGTGTTCCAGCTCATATTGCACACGGTAGTACGTCTTGCTGGTATCAGTGTGTGAAAGTGCGTGCCGCTTAACTGCAGCATGAAGGAAAGATTACTTTTATGGGGGCTCATTTTTCTTTGTTATACACAGTATTAATGCGATATAAGTCCGTTTAGCAATATGGATACACTGACTGTGTTATTCCTTTCACACTTCATGCGTAGAGAAACATGCAGATGTGTTCCAATATGTGTAATATTTATGATGTAAGTGTAGCCAACAAGCAATGACGTGTTCATTTTGTTTTGTGCTCCCATAGCGCCAACGAGCAGCGGGCGATTGAACTCGGCACGCTCGACATACACACTTCTCCCATAGTGCTCCACGCACCTGCGGGGCACTCTGGATTGTTTGAAAAAGGTCTATTCACAACGCTGGCCTTCCAGCACACGTATAATACTTACACACCAAGCATTATACCTTATGGGCAAGTTTGCACCATATAAAAAAAAAATTTCATGAGGTGGCAAGTGCAACTCACACAAAAGGTGTTTGTTGTGCATAGCACCAATAGAACTCAGACTTGGCGATGAGGTTCTCCATTGGATGAACAATCTAAAAGACCATAGTAGATCTAAACATACATATTTTAGTGAAATTCTGGCATTGCGTCACCCTTTCAAAGTGAAACTTTTTTGTGCCATTCAAGGGGTTTCGATGCTGTATACATTAGAAAATTAGAAGTAGTGGGGACCAGCAAGATCAATTGGTAAATGTAACCGTTGGTGTCCTAGTACTTGAGTGACACCCGAGCTTATGTTGGTAAGCTGCTATGGCAAAATGGATGTGAGAGCTTTGCTTACCACATTGCATAGGACTTGCATTTCTTTTGGCTTTTCACTATTGCTGTGAAGAGGACTTGATCAGTGTGGCATCAAACTCTAAAAGTGTTCACTGGCTGTTAGGTTGCATTTATATGGTTTTGTTATTGAAATTATTTTTTAACTGCCTTGTTATTCCAGGTACCTGCATGGAGGCCAACAGCATTCTATGGGAAACCAGTGCTGCGTATTCAGCTTCGAGAGATTGTTCAGTCTACACAGGTTGGTTGACGTATGACTTTATATTTTGAGCGGCAGGTGTGTACTTTGTTGTTTTCACATGTACTATATCATCGTTATTGTAACTTTGGCATCTACCACTTTGTGTTAAGGTAATTGCGAATTTTTTAAATGAGGCATTTGGCTGACCTTTCTGTCAAGTGCTGAGGTTGCTTCTTGATCATCTTCATCTCAAATCCGCCGAGAGCATTCTGTCATTGCGGTGATAGATTGCTGTTTCGTGCTTGTAGTGTAAAGGAAGACAAGTTTTTAATTACAAGTTAGATGGTCAACCAACAAAACAAGTGACACATTTCAGGTATTGAGGATGGGTGTGCGAATATTCAATTCGAATATCTCGGTATTTGGTTCAATTTGCAAGGCACCATTACTAATCGAAATATTTGAGCACCGCAAGACTTCATAAGGAGTATTGAAATCAGCACAAATAATTGGAAACCTATGCTAATATTTGCCAAATTTGACGCAGAAATAGACAAACTACTTTCAGTTGCCTCATTTCCCCACGCCTTCTTTTGTGCATTTGCAAATGTGCCAGTATACAAGTGGAGTGGCCAGAGCATGGCGCTGCGCATGAGGTCAAGCATGTGGTTGCAATAAAGGGCCAAATTCATCATCATCAGCCTGGCTGTGCCCTCTGCAGGGCAGAGGCCTCTTTCATGCTTTGCCAATCAACCCGGTCCTGTGCTTGCTGTGGCCGCATTATCCCTGCAAACTTCTGAATCTCTCCCGCGCATGCTTACCTTCTCTTGGAATCCAGTCTGTCACTCTTAATGACCAGCATCTTGCCTCCACACTACATGCCCTGCCCATGCCCATTTCTTCTTTGACTTGGATGTCCTGAACACCCGTTTTATCCCTGATCCTAATGTTCTGCTTTCCTTGTCCAAAGCAGTAATCATGATTTGCAATTCGTCCTCTGAGTTTACTCATCAAGGCAATGTCATCAATGAATCGCACGTCACTAAGGTCCTCTCCATTAGGTTGTATCCCTAGCTGCTCCCAATCTAGGGCCCTGGAAACCTCCTGTAAGTACGTGGCGAATAGCATTGGGGAGATCAGGTCTCCCTGCCTTACACCCTTCTTTATTGGAATTTTGTTGCTTTATTCATGGGGGAGGCCTATGGTGGCTGTGGAGCTGCTGTAGATTTCTTCCAGTATTTCTATATATGGTTTGTTGACGTCCTGATTCTGTAGCATGGCTGCTGAGATTTCACTTAATTCATACTGAACAAAATGACAGAAGCGAATGGGGAGCCATTTCAAAACTCAGAAGGAACAACTAAAAATCGGGAAACCCAATATTATTCTTATCCTGAGATGATGCACCTGTGACAGTTGTTAGTTCGCACTCGCCTTGTATGTCTTCTTTTCCTGCATCCTTTGTGCTTGAGCAGCACGCAGCAAGTTTCTAGCTGCTTGCCGTTCTTCCTGTGACATTCCAACTTCTTGCTATCACATTCATTGCTTCACCCTTGAGGCGAAACTGCAACTTTTTCGCTGTCTGGAGTAAAGGTGACGTGCACAGTGGTCTCACTGCTTCCCGAACATACCTAGCAGCTATCCGTCCTTCATGACAACGTTAACTATTTTGGGACCGTGTAAAAAAGAGGCAATGAGGAAGGGTGTCAGAAGCTTTTTTTTATTAAAGCAAGTCATAGCGCTATATTTCTGTTACGTACACAAAATGAAGCTAATGAAATGGTCTTTCATACAGATTGAAATATTACACATGAAGGTTAAACATAGTAACAATAAAAAATGTTGTTTTGAATGCTTGCTGCTGCAAGGACAACATAAAAAAATTGAATAAACATAGATACTGGAGCAAAAATACTGCAGTAAAAAAAATCTAAGATATGCAGAACATGGTTCATTGCCTCTCTTCTTACATAGAAGAGTTTGGTCCACATATCTACAGCACTCTTTTTGGTGTGCTTCAAAACAAGTGAAGTACTCGTGCCTCATGGCGGTTGTGCCACTCAACGAAACAGTTCCGCACAGTAGTGAAACACACATGTACTTCACATGTACTGCAAAAAACATTTGTTTTCAGCTCGGTCTGTTCATAACAGAGCTTGCCATTCTTGCGCCTGCCTGCCTTTTTTGCCTTGTGCCTTGCATATGGCATCGTCAAGATTGAGAAGCTGATGGATGAGCTCATCTCTAAAAGCTTGTTGAAGCTCTATCAAACAGAAATAAATGTGAACAAACAGCAAGCCTCTTTGGCGTCTCGCGAGAGAAGCGAATGTGAAACTACGCTCACCTATGAGTATACATGGCGTGCACGTGACGTCATGGAAGCAGCTTCTGAAAGGAACTGGGGCTCCATGATGGCTGCTTTGATGACAAACAAGTTCTGTCTATGTGAAAACGGCGCAGTGAAAACGTCGCTTGCGTGAATAATGAAAGAACCTGCGTGTGATGTTTTGACATTAATGTGACATTGGAAACGTCGCGTCCCCACATGCTGGTGCTCCAACACGGCGCTTTCAGAGACGTCAGTGCAAGCCATCTATCGGCTGAAGTCTCAGGTCGATCCTTGTCTAAATCGCTACCCGAGCTACCAAAGTCGTCTTCGGACCCCTCGCCGCTCGACTCAAAAAAAAAAAATCTGCTGTTGAAGCAGCAGGATCACTCGATTCGTCAGTTTTCCTTGCGTAACCTGACGCGAGCCCGACGCTATAGTCCGATACGTTCGCCGTCGCTGCTACCCATAAATCTCTCTCTCATGCATCGCTGCCCTCCGTGAAAATGGCAAACTCTGCCGAAACTGAAAGTCTATAGTGATAGTACTACATGCTAGATAGCAATACATGTAAAAAGACGTGAGAATTTGAACTCTTTGAACTCGGCAGTGCACGGAAAGACGTCGATCATATTGCCACGCCCACTTCTTGTCTTGTTTTGATGTATTCGGGTTTTACCGGCAGGGACGGTTATCAACGCTCGACGCTGTCTGCGAAGCAGTGTTCGAGAAGCTTCGCGACTGTAGTAGATCGTTTTGTTAAGATTGCGCCCAGCACGCGAATGTTCCAGCTTTGTCTAGAGATAACGCCGCCACCAGTGATATTGCTGGAAAGTTCGATAGCGCCTGTATAAAAGCAGACGCGCTTGACCGCTTGTCAGTTGATCGACGGTCGACGCTCTGTTTGCTGCTATCAGTGTATTGCTGTAGTTTGACTTTCAGTTTCTTGTCGACGTCACGATCACGTGACAATATATTGCCACGCCAACTTCTTATATTATTTTGATGTTTTTTGGGTTTGACCAGCAGGGACAGTTATCAACGCTCGAGGCTGTCTGCGAAGCAGTGTTAGAGAAGCTTCTCGATTACAGTAGATCGTTTTGTTAAGATTTCGCGCCGCACGCGAATGTTCCAGCTTTATCGAGAGGTAACGCCGCCACCAGCGATATCGCTGGAAAGTTCGATAGCGCCTGTATAAAAGCCGACGCACTTGACCGCTTGTCAGTTGATCGACGGTAGACGCTCTGTTCGCCGCTATCAGTGTATTGCTGTAGTTTGACTTTCACTTTCCCGGCCACAAGTTCGGCCAAATAAAGAGTTTCATCTCTGACGTGCTGACTGCTGCCTTCGTCGACTTCACGACCACGTGTCATCTGGTGGAGGTGCTGTTCGTTCATGTTCCGGACGCCCCCGTCAAGCCATGAACCTAGCCCCGCTCGTGAAGAAGACACCGACACCATCAGGGACAGTCGAGCAAGCCGAAGACTCAAAGGACTACCCCCTCAATTTGGACTCCTACCGGACAAGCCAAGAACCACGGCGACGAAGACAACGGGCACGATGACAGCCGCAGCGTCCCCTGCAGCTGTCGTGATGCAGCCGCCCAGAGGGCCGCCTACCTTCCATGGATCGCCTAGCAATGACCCCGAAACCTGGCTGGAGACGTTCGAAAGGGTCTCAGCATTCAACAACTGGAACACTGAGGACAAGCTGCGCCACGTGTACTTTTACCTGGAAGACGCGGCAAGGACTTGGTTCAAGAATCGGGAATCCAATCTTCGAACCTGGGACATCTTTCGCAGCGCTTTCCTGGAAACGTTCACAAGCGTCGTGTGAAAGGAACGGGCCGCCGCATTACTGGAAACTCGGGTACAGCTCCCGAATGAAAAGGTGACAATCTTCGCGGAAGAGATGAACCGACTGTTCCGCCATGCTGACCCTGACATGCTCGAAGAGAAGAAGGTTCGTTTCCTCATGCGAGAAGTAAAGGAACAGCTCTTCGCTGGACTCGGTGCCGTCCTTGTGCAAAAGACTGACGGGCTTGAAAGGGTTATCAGTTATGCTAGCCGGTCACTATCCAAGGCAGAAGCCAACTATTCCACAACAGAAAAGGAATGCCTTGCCATCATCTGGGCTACGTCAAAGTTTTGCCCCTACCTCTATGGGAGGCCCTTCAAAGTTGTCAGTGACCATCACGCCTTATGTTGGCATGCTAACTTGAAGGACCCTTCAGGTTGTCTCGCACGATGGAGTCTGAGGCTTCAAGAATTCGACATTATCGTCGTGTACAAGTCCGGACGAAAACACTCTGACGCCGACTGCCTGTCCCGAGCCCCCGTCGACGCGCCGTCGTAAGAGGACGATGACGACTGCTTCTTCGGAACTATAAGTGCCAACGACTTCGCTTAAAGGCAACGAGCTGACGCGGAACTGGGGGGCCTTATGGAGTACCTCGAGTGCAAGACCGCCGTTGTTCCGGAGGTATTCAAGCGAGCACTGCCGTCGTTTTTCTTACGGAACGGCGTTCTCATGAAGAAGAACTTTTCGCCACTCCGAACAGACTACCTACTTGTCGTGTCCTCATCATTACGACCAGAGGTTCTCCAGGCCCTACACGACGACCCGACGGCTGGGCACCTCGGTGTTTCCCGCACGCTCGCCAGAGTACAGGAAAAATACTACTGGCCATGCCTTGCTGCCCACGTCGCCCACTAAGTTAAGACTTGCCGAGATTGCCAGCGACGGAAGACACCGCCGACTAGGCCCGCGGGACCTCTGCAGCCAATCGAACCGCCTCACCGGCCGTTCCAGCAAATCTGGATGGACCTACTGGGACCGTTCCCGACGGTGACTTCGGGCAACAAGTGGATCGTCGTAGCAACTGACTACCTCACCCGCTACGCCGAGACAAAGGCCTTGCCCAAAGGCAGTGCCGCCGAGGTAGCCAAGTTCTTCGTGGAGAACATCGTCTTGCGTCATGGCGACCCAGAGGTCCTCATCACAGACAGAGGTACCGCCGTTACTGCGGAGCTAACTCAGGCGATCTTAAAATACAGCGAGACGAGCCACCGCCGCACCACCGCCTACCACCCGCAGACCAATGGCCTCACCGAGCGTCGAAATAAGACCATCGCCGACATGCTGGCCATGTACGTCGACGTTGAGCACAAGACGTGGGACGCCGTCCTTCCGTACGTGACCTTCGCTTACAACATGGCCGTCCAAGAAACGACGCAGATGACGCCGTACAAGTTGGTCTACGGAAGGAGCCCGGCGACGACGCTCAACGCCATGCTACCGAACGTTACCGACGAAGAAAACCTCGACGCTGCCGCTTGCTTACAACGTGCCGAGGAAGCTCGACAGCTCGCCCGCCTACGCATCAAGACCCAGCAGCACACCGACAGCCGTCGCTACAATCTTCGACGACGCTTCGTGGAATACCAGCCCGGCGACCGTGTCTGGGTCTGGATGCCGATACGCCGACGTGGGCTTAGCGAAAAACTCCTTCGGCGATACTTCGGACCATACAAGGTTCTTCGACGTCTCGGCGCTCTTGACTACGAGGTCATCCCGGACGGCATTACGAACTCCCAGCGGCGCCGCGCTGTCATGAGTAAAGGGGCACGGGGCGCGCGCCGGACAGCGCAAGGCGTCGATGGTGTGCGTGGAATGGCAATGTACCCGATGGTGTGCACCCCCGCCACGTCGACGCAAGCCATTGGCCGGAGAAAGGCGCGTGCCACGCGACCCGAGCTGAGGTGAGAGACCACAGAAGAAGAGTTGGGCATTGTTCGGTGGAGTTGTCGAGGAGCAAGGTGGTGCAGGCCAGCGTCGCGTCCGCGACGGGAACAGCAGGGCTGAGTTCTGGAGGCAGCGTTGTGCATGCCCCGGGAGGGTGGCCGTCGACCTCGAGGTCTACCGAGCGAGGCGTCCCGGGCTTGCGGCAGCCTCATCACGCAGTTCTCGTGGCACCTGCGGCACTACCACAGCTCGGCAAGACGACGGCGACCCACCAACAATCACCGGAGAGCCACGTCGACAGTTAGAGCCCGTGGCACTGAGGAGAGGCCGACAGTTAGGCCTAACTGGGAGAGACCGGTGTTCTCCGAAAGGAAGGAAGCATCGGCGAGGAAGACGATCAGCGAGGCGTCTGATCGACGGCGACGGCCCGGAGACGTCGACAGGAGCTGCGACGACGGGACTGGGCGTCGACTTGGACCACGACCCGAGTCAGCGGACACTGCGAACCGTAAGAACGCTCCATTGGTATCGCGAGTGACTGAGAGGCCATAGTGGCCAGACTTTCTGGCTAGAGGAGCCAAGCAGAGCTAGAATGCTTTTCGAGGTTTTGTCAGCGATAGCGCACTAGCCTAGGAATTTCCTGTTGTACCAATATTGTTGTAAATTTTGAGTGCGTGTTTTGGTTTGCCGTGGTGTGTGCGATAAAGTTTTGTTTGCAGTGCCACCACGGTATCTCCCAAGTCTCTCTTCTCTCTCTCTCCCAACTCCATTCCGACATTGCAAGCGCTCCCGAGATACGTGACACGCGCACGACCTGAAGTCGTCCATGTCGTGCGCCTTAAGCCGTTTTTTGCACGTTAGCGAACCTGGAGACTCTACGTTTACCTTTGTTATTGTAATTTATTTATGTACGCACTTGTTTTTTTTTTGTCTTTGTTCTTTCACAAGCATCGGGACGATGCTTTTTTCAGAGGGGGCAATGCCACGCCCACTTCTTATTTTATTTTGATGTTTTTTGGGTTTGACCAGCAGGGACAGTTATCAACGCTCGAGGCTGTCTGCGAAGCAGTGTTAGAGAAGCTTCTCGATTATAGTAGATCGTTTTGTTAAGATTTCGCGCAGCACGCTAATGTTCCAGCTTTATCGAGAGATAATGCCGCCACCAGCGATATCGCTGGAAAGTTCGATAGCGCCTGTATAAAAGCCGACGCACTTGACCGCTTGTCAGTTGATCGACGGTCGACGCTCTGTTCGCCGCTATCAGTGTATTGCTGTAGTTTGACTTTCACTTTCCCGGCCACAAGTTCGTCCAAATAAAGACGTGCTGACTGCTGCCTTCGTCGACTTCACGACCACATGACAATATGATCGATGTTCCAAAAGAGCAGTCCCGAAATAGTTAAATAACAGTATATGCACTACTGTCAAGCAGTAGTGTTGTACAATGCATAGATTTCCCGTATATTTTTTGCTGTACAACAAACTTTTTTCGCATCTGGTTACTGAAAAAAAGTTTTTTTTTGTAAAACTCTGTAGTTGTACTACATGTATTTAGAAAAATATTTGATTCGATTCGCACTTGGTTTTCATTATCTTAAGTCGCTTCGATGTTGAAATTTTGATATTCACACACCCGTAATATTTAGGCATTGTGATATCAGCCGACTTACATGGAAAGAATGGATCACTTGTTTGTGCAATCTGGCAAAGGGTAAACTGTGGTCGCTTATACATAGGCTGAAATTTACTCCCCGAGATGTTGACTAAGTGCTTATCTGGCAGTACGTCCCATGCTGGAATATTCTGGCATAATATGGGATCCACATAAAGAGAGCAAAGTAAATATAAATAAAATGTAAAAAATACAGAGGTGTGCAGCAAGATATATCATGTCAAAATATAGGCGCACAGATGCAGTGACTGCCCCGCCACGGCGGTCAGTGGTTATGGCGCTCGACTGCTGACCCGAAGGTGGCGGGATCGAATCCTGATAGATGCATTCTTGATGGAGGCAAAAATGTTTGAGGCCCACGTACACTCAAACCTTGACATAACGAACATGGACAGAACGAATTATCAGTTATAACTAAATGAAGAATAGCCTTTGGGGGGGGGGGGGGGGTAATAGATACAGTGGTTTGAATATACACTTATAACGAATTTTCGCGTGTAGCGAAGTTATTTTCATGTTAAATGTGACTGTTTAATGAGGTTGAAATGTACTTAAATTTAGGTGCATGTTAAAAACCCCAGGTGGTCGCAATTTCCGGAGCCCTCCACTGCAGTGTCCCTCATAATCATGTCGTGGTTTGGGGACATTAAGCCCCAGATGTTAATATTATTACGGATGCAGTAACTGAAATGCTCATTGAACTAAATTTGCCTGAGCTTTGATTGTTGTGCAGAGTAGCTGGGCTCAGACTGATTTACTTAACACTGAAAGGTGTATACAAAGCAGAATGTCGTGGATGTCACAGTGTTAGATCTCGCCATAAGTACCATTACCTACAAAGGTTGACACTTTTAAATCCTCCGAAAAACATTTGACGATTGGGCATTGTGGCGGAACAACACAAAAAACTGGACAGTGAACACACAGCACCGAGTCTGGTTGATTGGATTGCTCTATCTCCTGGCATAAGCAAAATCTTTCTTCAGATGAATTTGAAAAAGTTGTACGGGCGTGTTATTCTTCTACGCTACAGTACCTCAAACATTAGTACATGAATTAGTAGACAACATGTGCACTTTGACATGACTTGAAATAGTTCTACATGATATTGACCAAGTGTCTGTGTATGATGTTGAAAATTTTAATTCACATGGTACAGCTTTTGTTGATTGCAGTATCTGTAGTCTGTGTTGCAGTGCTGATTTTTAATAGAATTAAAATGAATTTAATCAGGTGTGTTGTACTTTCTCATTTTATGTGTGTTGGTTTGAATAGTGATTTGTGCAGTCTGACTACTTGTGGATTTGTGTAAACCTGGTATGTCATGTATTTTCTGATCTGGGTGTGTAGTGCTTGTGTTTGTAGCGCTCTTTGAAGCTCATTAAATGCGAAGCATTCCTTAGCGAACCCTAGGCACTTTGAGCGTTTCTATCTACGTATCTGTCTGTCTGTCTGTCCGTCCGTCCGTCCGTCCATGTGTCCGTCCGCCTACGTCAGGGTGGTCTCATGATCGCCTCTTTAACTTGGTGTAGACCAAAATTGGCATGGGAGGGTAAGAGGATTTGACGAATATGACTGTCGGGTCATGACGTGAATAACGGGAAAATCCTGTCGCGTACGTCGTCAGACCCTGTCCTCCAGACACGTGTGGCATTTATACCATGGGCCGCGGTGTACGGGTATGTGCCACAGGTTATTGACTTTTAAAATCTACTCAGGAACGGCAAGAACAGACATTGGTAATTTAAATGCGATAGCGTTAAAGGGGTCGTGAAAAGAGAATGAAGCCGCCCGGTTGTAATTTTCCCTGCTTCAACTAGGATTAGACACGGCGATTCCGAAATATTTCGGCGCTATATTCAGTCTATAATTAATGACGCCCTTTTGAAATCGCAGTTTTCTTAGACTCTTAAACAACTATGGCACTAACGAAGAGGTACTAACGTGTGACGCCATGCTAAGGGAAGTTAAAAAATCAGCATTAGCTTTCTTTCGCTTTAATATATTTATGGAAACCTAGAAAAGAAACAAATAACACAGCAACTTTTGCGCTCTGAGTTGTATACTGTGCAAGTACATCACTTGATCTGCTTGCTTCCGCTTTCAAGTACATCCAGGCTCCGTCGTCTGTGTATTCTTGCATTCGCTTGCACGGTGCAGCGTCCTAGTTTTTTCTTTCTGGTTGCGTTAGGTTGTGTTTTACGGCGTGTTTTGGGTGGCTTAGCCCTCTCTATGCCAACCGTGTGTGTTGTCAGACAGTGCTGTACAACTTATCAAAGTGGAAACAGGGTTGCCAGGTCGAAAAGACAAAAAATAGCCAATAAATCGGAAAACCTAGCCAGAAAGTAGCCAACTTGAGCCAAGGGCACTAAAAGTAGCCAAAAGTAGCCACACGTGTGTGAAAACGACAGCGACCTTGTTATTCAAATGACTAAATTCAGTAGCCTTTTGGTGTAAACGTTAAAAAGTACACCAGAAACTAGGGGTGTGCGAATATTCGAAAGTTTCGAATATTTGTCGAATATTACATTCGAGATATTCGTATTCGATTCGAAAATCGTGTATTCGAAAAGTTTCTAATATTCGATAACTTCGAATATTCGAAAAATTCGAATATGCAATTCGATTATCACGCATAAAATAACTCGTCTTCCACATTTCTGCTGCGTTCGTATAGCTAAAAACGTTGCCGAGAGGAGCGATAAACATCGTAAGTACACGGAGGCACGATCTCTGCCTGCGACGAGCGCTCCAATACGTATGATTTATTGCTGGTGCATCTCCGACGTGCAGCGCTGTTGGTGATCATGTAACCGTACATTTTCAATATTAGGCGGCCGTAACGTGCCGCACTACCACTCGTTCACTATGTGGTACCACTTCTGAAGTAGCACAGTGACCTATGTGACTGGCGGCGGACTGTAGGCACCTTCAGATACCCCAGTCTGGCAAAGCTTTGCGCCATGTTTTACCTCCCTACACCACCTCCCTATACCAGCCACTTCTGTTCCAAGCGAGCGTGCCTTTTCAGTGGCGGGGGGGGGGGGGGGTGTCTCTGTTAAAAGGGAGCGCCTGCTGCCTGATCATGCTGAAAAACTCATATTTCTTCATGATAACATCTAGTCATTACTTTCATTGTGCCGTGATATTTGCTTGCGTTGTGATGTGCATTGTGCTAGCCTGGACATTGTGTTCTGGAGATAGCAGTGTATGGTTTGTTGCCAGTCAAATAGCTACATGTTAAATAAAATATTGTTACTGTGGAGGCATTTTTCCTTTGATATTCGATATTCGATTCGATATTCGAAGGTGGATATTCGTGTTCGATTCGTATTCGAAAAATTTGATATTCGCACACCCCTACCAGAAACCCTTCAAAATCATAATTTCTGAGAATAAAGCATAAATTGTTGACTTTAGCAATCATTTCGTGCCGGATGATGAAGTTTCTTACGCTGTTGCAGAAATGACGTCCTCTTCGCGCGCCTTGCGTGGCTTTTCTTGAAAGGGCTGCAAGTACCACCGACAATAAAAATTAGTGCTGCATAAGCGTGCACAAAGTCAGTTTCTCTGATTGAAGCATAAATTGTACTCACTTCGGCAATCGTTTCTCGCGTGATGACGAAGTTCGAGTAATTAATATTCTCGAGTCGCAGTCCGCCCCTGATTCTTGGAAACGACACAAGCAGTTCGTCAGATATCCGATTTCTAATGTCGACAAGTGCATAGCACCTTGGATGCGGAGCGCTTCCGGTTGTCCTGTTCACTTTCAATTAGTTTAAAGTCACGTTCAGCAATAGGTGGTCTGCGAAATGAGACGCCATGCAACAGTTTTTTCCCAAGTCCCAGCCACTTATGCATAAGACTTTTCTTTTGTATAATGCGAGCGCCAAATTCAATTTCGGGAGTTTGTAACACGCCTTGATAACCATGTTTTGACACCGCATACTCGAACGCCAGCGGCTGCGACGTCACAAGTTATTGATAATTTGGTTAAAATTGAGGCAACATTAAACTAGCCAAAAAGTAGCCAAGTAGCCAACACACTTTTTCTGCCGCCACCGGCCTAAAAAAGTAGCCAAATTGGCGCAAAGTAGCCAAACCTGGCAACCCTGAGTGGAAACAACGTTCGCTTTCACAAGATGCCGGCGTCACAATCGCGACGGTATGATGCTACGAATCTCGGCCAACTATGGCTCAGCAAACATCGCTGCGTCGACATGTTTTGTCGACGACATAAACTTTTCATAGGCTGACTTAAAATGACGTCAGCTGTACAGATGAGGGGAACGTGAGCTGGGAAATCGTAAGTGTGATTTTATGGTTATTAAATGGACCAGGACGATGAAGCGAGTCTAGGTACAGTCGAACCTCGTTAATACGTACCCGCTTTAAGCGTACTAACGGTTAAAACGTAGTTGCGACGAATCCCCGACCGAGTCTCATAGAGCCTAATGCATTCGCTGACCGCTTAAGCCGTAGTGCTTCACCCTACGCCTCTCGGTTAGCGCGTACCCTGCGTACCGCGATAACGTTTTGTGTCATAAAATTTTACTGCGCCGCTGAACTTCCCAACGCCACAATGTGCCGCCAAAGGTTCTTAGTCTTTTCGAGAAGTGCGTAGATCGGTCGATCACCGATTCCGACTTCCGCGCGATTGCGTCGATGCCTTTGCGGGTAAGCATCGGGAAAGAACGAAGGTGAGGCGGCGGCTACCGACGAACGCGCCAACATGACTTATCGCCGACAACCTTATCACAATAAGTATCTTCAGATATCTGCTCGGGCACGCGTGCGGCGCAGCACTGCTTTAAGCCTAGTGCACGCTTTTAATAGGCGACAACCTGAACGCGCTGGGCCGCCGATCGCTGCCGCCTCGTTGTGCAGGGCCGTGTTCAAGCGCGCGCCGCTTTGTAGAAATGAAAGCAGCTCGCTGTTGCGGAGTTTAGCGTTGCTGGTCGTGGGCGACGAGAAACCTCTTTGCATAGACGCTATCACGCTAAACGCACGCGTACGGTACAGCAAGCGTTAATTAATATCTGGGGTTTAACGTCCCAAAACCACGATATGATTATGAGAGACGCCGTAGTGGAGGGCTCCGGAAATTTCGACCACCTGGGGTTCTTTAACGTGCACCTAAATCTAAGTACACGGGCCTCAGGCATTTTCGCCTCCATCGAAAATGCAGCCGCCGCGGCCGGGATTCGATCCCGCGACCTTCGGGTCAGCAGTCGAGCGCCATAACCACTAGACCACCGTGGCGGGGCGGTACAGCAAGCGTAGCGCTGTTGTAACCATACTGCACGCTTTTATTGGGCGACCACCCAAACGCGCTTCCGTCCGCTGCCAGGACCGCTAGAGGATTATTCTAGTACACTATACGCTAGAGCGTCGCGGAGTGCGCATCGCTTGCAGGAAGTTCGTCATCGCCGCGTTAACCGAACAAGCTCATCTGTGCTCATCGCCGCATCTGTGCACGGTCTGGAGCGAAGTGGGTACGAAGAATACTCCCACGACAAATGCGCGCGTGTGGTACAGCAAGCGGCCCGGCAGTGACGGCGCGAGCCGAGTAGGCGACGCGCTGCACGCAACTAGCCAGGAGACGATTGGCTCCACGCAGCCGTACCGCGTTTCACTGGAACTGTGTCAGTTTTCATATAGTAGCAGATCGCGGTAGAGACGCACACACATATATCGCGGAAAGCCGACACTGTCCGTTCTGTCGCTACGTTGGTCATTGCGCATACCGGACCCTGTAATAGTTCCGAAATGCTCCTTGGCGTCGCCACCGCGCGCTATCGGCACTATCGGACGGTCGTGCGAGAGTACGAGAATCTTTTCTCCAGTTTGGCACAAACAAAGAAAAGGCCTTGCAGTGGGCACTTTAGGCAATATTTGCTGTGGCACTGTATTTATTGCTTTGCTGGCGGCGATTGCGTATGCGAGGAGATGAAAATTTTTACTTGGTGGTTAATGCGTACTACCGTTTAGTGCGTAGTTATGCGGCGTTCCCGGCAGGTACGCATTAACGAGGTTCCACTTATAGTATTAAAAGGACAGCCAGGATTCCGAATACACACGTAGTTGAACATTTTTAGAAAAGGTTTCACGACCCGTTTAAGAAAAACCGACATCGGCAGCGTTGACCCAAAGAATCGAAAGAATGCAAATTAGGATCAGGAATTGAACCCAAGCATTCTGCGTGGCAATCAGGTATTCTACCACAGAGCCACGCCAGGTCTATAAACTGGTTTGGAAAAACAGCCTATGCAGGTGTAATGTCGGTGCAACGTCAATTGTGGTTGTGGTGCTGGCTATCTAATTTTACAACAAAGTAATAAACACTGCATATGGACTCCTACAATACAGGCGTCATATCAGAGTAACGCCTGTGGTTCCAGGGTTGGCTCCGCTTTTATAGCAGTCTAATAAACATTAAAATTGTACAGTTGAACTCCGCTACAATGAACTCCGCTTCAACGAAATTTCCGGTACAACGAAAAATTCTCGGTTCCCCGTCAACAGTCCAATATGCTCGCCACAACAAACACTTTTTCTGCTGCCGTTCCGCTTCAACGAAATTTGACGATGGCATCCGGGGCTCAAAAATTTAATTTACCGTGCAATAAACACAATCTCGGACATTTTGATGCATTTTAGAACATAAAAATACGAATTCAAAGTCTGAATCGCGTGTTGGAACCACCAGAAACCGCCGCTGTTGACTGAGCATGGGGGCCGCCATTGCTTGATAGCGACGGCGATCAGACTGCCCTGGAGCACACGTTGTTGGGCTAGTCGGTTCATGTTCTTTCAGAAGCCACGGAAGTGGCTATTTCGCGCAAAGAAAACACAAGGGGAGGGATAAGGGGAGCGCTCCCCTTATCCCTCCCCTTGTGCTTTCTTTGCGCGAAATAGCCACTTCCGTGGCTTCTGAAAGACTGCCCTGCTTTCGCAACTGGCTTGAGTTGCTTCTGAGTCGCAGACAATCCAAAGCCAAAGCTCAGGTGTCGACACTGGGGTGCAATCGCGAAACGATAGCTTTTCCGATGCCTTTCCAATACTTTTCGTGCTTTTCGCGCTTCGATAGTGGTCAGAGCGACGATACATCTGCCACATCCGCGTTATCAAAGCGAGCAGCCCTGGGGTGCAGTTGTGGAATGGTGCCTTTTCCAATGCCAATGCTTTTGGTGTTTTTCGCGCTTGGCCAGTGCGACCGGTGGTCGGTGCAACAACTCGTCCGCGTTATCAACGGGATCAGCCAGCCGCGAGTGGTGGATAAGAATAGCATAGAATAAGGCGTAAGTCATTACTCCGCGATAGCACGCCTGCATGTCGCCGTTGTCGGCGAATAGCTAGTGTTAGCGTGTTGGTGCAACTGTGCAGTTCCGTGTTGCGCGCCCGTGCTTGTTTGATTCCTTCGCGGAAGCGGTTGTTTCTGCGTGCTTTTCAACGTGGCGTCACTATGCATATATGAGAATCGCGTTGTAACGCTGCTGGGGACGCAAAGGAAGCAGCAGACACTTTTTGAATATTGGAAATAAAAGTTTCACTGTTCTACTAGCTCAGGTCAGCCATATTTTTTTCGATTTCACTACAACGAAATGTTCGCTTCAACGAATATTTTTCCGAGCACCGTCAATTTCGTTGTAGCGGGATTTGACTGTATTCCTATGATTTGCAAGCTATATGAAACATTGGTCAACACTGGAGGAATACATTAACGAAAGTTACATATGATAATAACATGATTGCACCATAAAGTGCACTTATCTTCGATAATACTGGCGTATGTACCCTAATGTGAAGGCTGACGTTATGTCGCACAATAGGTTACCCTTTAAGCGCCAGTGTTGTCGACATGCCTGTTAAGCCCACGATGTGCACACAGCTACTACACTTAAAAATTGATACACTTACAAAAAGAAGTCGATCCACCTCGTAACGCTTGGCTCAAAGCCATAAAATATAGCATAGAAGTACTCGCTTCCTGCTTCGCATTAAACCAATTCCTACAACGTGTGGCATGTCCCGAATTTTTTAAAGATTACGCCAACCTGTATTGGCCTTTCAGCTAACACACCTAACAGTATGAGCAAAAATGCTTTTGAAATGCAAAGCATTTCTTAGCGAACCAAAGATACTTTGATCATTCCTATCCATCCATGCGTCTGTCTGCTCACGAGCGATGGCAGCTGTTTTCCGTGGGTCGGGGCGAACTCCAATCTTGCTGATCACGTGACCCAAAAACAAGAGTTCCTCGTACGCAAAGCGGCACTTTCCTGGCTTCAAGGTGAGTCCGAAGGTCTTGATTGCTTGAAGTACAGTTTCAAGGCACTGGAGGTGTTCGTTGAAGTTTGAGGCGAACACAACGTCGTCGTCCAAGTACGCGAGGCAAATCTGCCACTTCATGCCGGTCAGTACTGTATCCATGACACATTGGAAAGTCGCAGGTGCCGAGCAAAGACTGAAGGGCATGACCTTGAACTCGAACAGGCCATCTGGTGTTATAAAGGCAGTCTTCTCTCGGTCTCTCACGTCGACTTCGATTTGCCAGTATCTGGTCTTGAGCTCCATCGACGAAAAGTACTTCGCATTGTGGAGTCGATCCAGGGCGTCGTCTATCCGTGGGAGAGGATACACGTCCTTTGGGATTTTGTTCAGGCAGCGATAGGTCAACGTAGAAACGTAGGGTTTCATCTTTCTTCAGTTACACCATGAGAGATGCCCACGGACTCTTGAATGGCTGGATGATGTCGTCGCGTAGCATTTTCTCGACCTGTTTCTTTACGGCCTTGCATTCTCGAGTTCAATCTCGATATGGGCTCTGACAGATTAGCCGGGCGCTTTCTTCTATTGTGATGTGATTTTTTGCGACTAGGGGCTCTTGACGACAACAAGAACCAATCCTTGAATTGCAGGGGCAGGGCTTTGAGCTGGTCTTGCTTATGCTTCGTGAGGCTCAGATTGACGTCGAATTCTGGTTGGAGACCTCGATTAATTGAAGCAGGTTCAGTAGCTTTGAAGAGTGCGAAAGTATTGCTGGCGTCCACGAATTTGTCGATGTGGGTGACCGTCGTACCAACGTTGAGGTGCTTATATTCGTGGCTGAAGTTTGTCAACACTACCTTTGCTTTGCCATCATGCAGCTCGGCTATGCCTCTTGCGAGGTGCAGGTGCTGGTCGCCCTCGATGGCGCTCTTAAAGTCCGCGGGTTTTTCAGTGCCGATGCAAATGACTACACTGAGAGAGGTGGAATGGTGACCTGCTCTTCTATCACATTGTTCCCCTGCGTTGTGTGCGGCGGCAGCACTTTTTCTGAGGTTAGTGTTATTGACTCAGTCCTCATGTCGATGACGGCGCTGTGGTGACTTAGGAAGTCCATCTCAAGTATCACATCCCTCAAGCAGTGTTATAGGATTACAAAACTCGCAGGGTAGTCCGGTTATTGATAGTAACTCTTGCTGTGTAGACTCCAGCCGGCGTTATTAGATGACCTCCAGTGGTTCGAATTTCGGGGCCTTGCCAATCTGTCTTGACTTTCTTCAACTTCGTGGCGAACGGTCCACTGACAACGGAATGTCGACTGCAGTGTCGACGAGAGTGGTGAGTTGTGGCCGTGGAAGTCATCATCATCATCATCAGCCTGTCTACGCCCACTGCAGGGCAAAGGCCTCTCCCATGTTCCGCCAATCAACCCGGTCCTGTGCTTTCTGCTGCCACGTAATACCTGCAAACTTCTTAATCTCATCTGCCCACCTAATTTTCTGTCTCCCCCTCACGCGTTTGCCATCTCTTGGAATCCAGTCAGTTACCCTTAATGACCACCGGTTATCCTGCCGACGTGCTACGTGCCCGGCCCATATCCATTTCTTCTTCTTGATTTCAACTATGATGTCATTGACCCCCGTTTGTTCCCTGACCCACTCTGCTCTCTTCCTGTCTCTTAAGGTTACACCTATCATTTTCCTTTCCATCGCTCGCTGCGTCGTCCTCAATTTAAGTTGAACCCTCTTTGTAAGTCTCCAGGTTTCTGCTCCGTAGGTAAGTACCGGTAAGATGCAGCTGTTATATACCTTCCTCTTGAGGGATAGTGGTAGATTACCATTCATGATTTGATAATGCTTGCCGAATGAGCCCCAACCCATCCTTATTCTTCTAGTTATTTCACTCTCATGGCTCGGCTCCGCGGTTACTACCTGTCCTAAGTAGACGTACTCATTTACAACTTTTAGTGTCTCGCCACCTATCGCAAAGCGCTGTTCTCTGCCAAGATAGTTCCACATTACTTTAGTTTTATGCATATTAATTTTCAGACCTACTCTTCTACTTTCCGTATCCAGTTCAGTAATCATGAGCTGCAATTCGTCTCCCGCGTTACTCATCAATGCAATGTCATCAGCGAATCGTAGGTTACTGAGATACTCTCCATTGACTCTTATCCCTAGCTCTTCCCAATCTAGGGCCCTGAAAACCTCCTGTAAACACGCGGTGAATAACATTGGAGAGATCGTGTCTCCCTGCCGTACGCCCTTCTTTATTGGGATTCTATCGCTTTCTTTATGGAGGACTATAGTGGCTGTGGATCCGCTGTAGATTTCTTCCATTATGTTTATATAGGCTTCGTCGATGCCCTGATTCCGCAGTGCTTGCATGACTGCTGATGTCTCCACCGAATCAAATGCCTTCTCGTAATCTATGAAGGCTATGTATAGGGGTTGGTTGTATTCCGCGCATTTCTCTATCACCTGATTGATAGTATGAATATGGTCTATTGTTGAGAATCCTGTACGAAATCCTGCCTGGTCCCTTGGTTGATTGAACTCCAATGTCGTATTAATTCTGTTAGCAATTACTTTTGTAAATAGCTTGTAGACAACCGACAGTAAGCTTATGGGCCTGTAATTTTTCAGGTCTTTGACGTCCCCTTTCTTATGGATCAAGATGATGTTGGCATTCTTCCAAGATTCTGGTATCCTCCCCGTCGAGAGGCACTTCGTATACAGGGTGGCCAGTTTCTCTAACATAATCTCTCCACCGTCTTTCAACAGGTCTGATGTTACCTGATCCTCACCAGCTGCTTTACCTCTTTGCATTCCCTTTAGGGCTTTCTTTACTTCTCCTGTCAATACTGGTGGGATGTCAGATTCCTCTGCGCTATTACTCCTTCTTAAGTGGACGTGGAGGAGTCCTAATGGCGAAACTAAAAATGAAATAGACTTCATAATGTGCGGCCACCCGGGCATTGTACAGGATGTGGAAGTAGTTAACAAGATCCGATGCAGTGACCATAGAATGGTAAGATCTAGAATTCAACTTGACGTGAGGAAGGAACGGCAGAAACTGATACGCAGGAAGCCGATTAATGAACTAGCTCTGAGAGGGAAAGTTGAGGAATTCAGAGTTTCACTTCAGAATAGGTACGCGGCTTTAACCGAGGAAACCGACCTTAGCGTTGACGCAATGAATGATAATCTGACTAGTATCATCAAGGAGTGTGCAGTGGAAGTCGGGGGTACAGTTGTTAGACAGGACACTGGTAAGCTATCCCAAGAGACGAAAAACCTCATTAAGAAACGTCAAGCTATGAAAGCCTCAAATGCAACAGACAAAATAGAGCTGGCGGAGCTTTCGAAGTTAATCAATAGGCGTAAAGTAGCCGACATAAGAAAGTATAATATGGAGAGAATTGAGCATGCTCTAAAGAACGGAAGAAGCCTCAAAGCTATGAAGACAAAACTGTGCATAGGCAAAAATCAGATGTATGCATTAAGGGATAAGGAAGGCAAGGTCACAAACAATATGGATAGAATAGTTGAGGTAGCGGAAGAGTTCTACAGAGATCTGTACAGCAGCCGAGCCATTCAGGATGATAACGTGGAATAGTACGCCGATGTTACTAGTTCGTTGTCTTGCGTTTCGGTTAAGTCGTGGCGTCTGGTCACGGCTAGGTTGGCTTGTTCCGCTGCTTCTGCGTCGTGTTGTCAGGTCTTCTTCAGACAGCAAGGTTTCATCGTCAGGGCTCCGTTTGGTTTGCGGCATTTTCTTAAGGTTTCGTCGTGGCGGCGGCGGAGGATCTTCGGTATTTCATCGTACAGCAACTGCACCTCTATCGATCGCTGCCCCTAGTTTTCCGGATAAGGGCTCGTGGATCCACCCAGAGTAGGGCCGGTGTACTGCCGGCATTGCAGTGAGATGTAGTGTCCTGGCAACGGTGAATGAGAAGGTCGTCGAGGTGTCCACTGCGTTCCTGCGAGGTAGTCTGCGATGTCGCGTGGTCTTTTACCCCGTTATAAATGTGGCCATCGATGGCGAAACCACGCAGACCCATCTGTCAGCAGAATAATTGATATCTGGGCAAGTTGGAATTGGTTATGCATCTTTGAAACGGGCTGCGCAAAAACAAGGACAAAAGAAAGGTACGACACACCACAAGGCGCTCTGTGGTGTATCGTACCTTTCTTTTGTCCTTGTTCTTGCGCCGCCCTTTTGAAAGATGCGTACCCATCTGTCGGTACTAGTAGCGGCGGTAAGTGTGACCAGCTTCTCCGCAATGGTAGCAGAGTGGGCGGTGGTCGGGGGGCCCGCCAAACGTCAGTCTTCCTCAGAGCGTAGTGCTGGCCGACAGGTGGGTGGTATGGCAGCGTTGTCTGGCAGCGGAATTGTGGCGGTGCAGTGTCTTCACGTTGGCGCAAAGGGGCAGCGTTACGACATGCTGCAGCAGCGTAGCTCATAGCTTCCGGATAAGGCTGCAGTGGTTAGGGAATTCCCAACGATTGCTGGACTTCCTCACGAATAATGTTGATGATCGAGTCCACTGAAGGCTGCGATTCTGGAAATATATTTCGCAGCTCTTCACGCACGACCGCTCGGATGGTCTCGCGCAGGTCGTTGGTGCTGAGGGCTTAAGTTTTGGTGTAGTTGGTGATCGGTGAGCAATGGTTGTACTGCCTTGTCCGTATCTCAAGCGCCTTTTCTCTTGTCGTGGCCTCTGTAAGGAATTCGTTGACAGTCTTGGGCAGGTTGCGAACAAGTCGCGCAATGCGTTCTTGCTTGACACCTTGCATTAGAACCGGAGCTTCTTCTCAAACGTGGCGGGGTCGGCGTGACGGAACAGGCGTGCCATTTTTTCGGTGTACATCTCGATGCTCTCGTTTGAAAGCTGTACACGGCTATCCAGCAGGGTTTCAGCCCTTTCCTTAGGCTCAATACTTGTGAAGGTTCCGAGGAATGTGGCGCAAAATAGGTCCCAGGTCGTCAGGGTGGCCTCTGTGTTCTTAAACAGGTCTTGGCGCCATCTTCAAAGGCGAAGTATACGTGGTGAAGCCTCTCGTCGCAGTCATAGTTATTGATCATGTTTGAAAATTTGGTTGAAGCGCACCGAAAAACACAGACTAGAAGAAGCAGACAGGACAGTGCTTACTGTAAGCGCTGTCCTGTCTGCTTCTTCTAGTCTGTGTTTTTTGGTGCGCTTCAACCAAAATTTTAAATATGAACGTTAACCAACTGGCCCAACTTGCGATCTTGGTGCTTGTTATTGAATTTGGCAACCCGGTCGTGTCTTCCCAGCCAGCTTTCCGGGTCTTCACCAGTGTTGGCGGTAACGCGTTACAAGTAACGGCGTTACCGGTAACGCGTTACTTTTTTCGGTAACTTTGTAACGTACTCGTTACAATTTAGAAACTGTAACGGGTAACGTACTTACGTTAACATTGTTACTCGTTACTTTTTCATCCTGGGGGTGCCGTTTTGTCAGAGCTCCCCCGACAAATTCTTTTGTCGCAGCGTCGGACTGCTGTCGGCCTGCCAGGCATTCACCAAGAAAGCGCGGGCGGAATAGCTTTTTTTTTTTGTGGAAATTGTGGGGACCAATTTCTTAAGACGTGCCGACTTCTTGTGTGGAGGTTTGGGCCGTTGCCACAAAAAGCTTGATGAAAGCCGCATAATTCTCCATGAGAAACTATACGGACATGCTTCTCGTGGAAGTGGATGTAGCAGATGGATTGCTGGCACCTGCTCCTTTTCATGCCCAAAAGACAGGCCTTCTGAAGAGAAAGCACAAAGGCTGGTTTACTCCATACCACGTGCTGATCGTGAATTTTTTTACGTGGGGGAAACGAAGAAGGCCCCCGAGAGGCTGTGGCAACATAAAAACGACGTCCACAAGTTCACATGACAAAGGAGTACACTCGCTGAGCAGAGCACGGTAAATGACACCGCATCGAATTCGACAACTCCCGCGTCGTTGACTTAACCCATTAAGGCCCAAGCAAAAACTATTTGTTGAATGTAATTGAAATTTCGCGCACTTATCTAACTACAGTAGACAAAAACAGCTGGCAAGTTTCATAGCGTTACATCTATTCCTTCAGAAGTTATGATACTGTACTTTAGAAAGTACGCTGGGCTCATGCGATAGCAATGCAAGCTGGCTCGGCACACGAATAGCTAGCATTCTTGGTCCTTTCCACACTAATACTAAAGTTGTTTTGGCACATGCAACTTGTCCAAGCAGCGACGCATCATGCAAAGCGTTGCACCATACTTTTCGCAGCATCATTTCTATTTATCACAGACAGTGCACTTCAACCGTTTTTCAATCTTCTTGTGAAATGCCCATATGGATGGAGGGGACTGGCAGGCACACTGGACACGGAAGACCTCTTGATAGTTCTATTGTGTACACGGCACAGGTAGTGTCTTGGAAGTGTGCAGGTGAATGACAGCAGTCGACTCATAGAGGGTCTGCTAACCTCCAGTAGGTTGGCAGATCCTCTATGCATTCAGTGCAGCAATGTTGATGATCTGTGTAAATATGTGCTTCCATCTCATTTTCCCACGAATGAAAATTCTGAAGTTATACGCAGCTTGATTGTGAAGGTGAATCTCTCCCATGCCAATATTTCTCTAGCTGCTGACGATGTTTCGTGATGGCGCTACGTTTTTCTTTTGAGTTGATGATCATCTGCTTACAGAGCGCAGTGGCTCGACTGTGTCATAGTTCATCGCCATAGCAACTATGCTATTGTCTTTGCCCTTTACGAAAAGGAACTCGTTTCCCGGATCAAAACAGAAGCAGTCTTCCCGATTTCTTTCGTTCCATCAGGCAGAAGGCATTCATTTGCACAGCCGTCTTCCCCCTCCTCCTCAGCCGTTTGGGAGTGACAATTACTTCACCAAGAGGCTCTCGCACATCCCTGCCTGCAGTCTCCCGAGTCTCAAATTACCGTAAAAACGGCATTCTTCTGAAGAAAATACCTGGTTTGATCTCTGAGGCAACCTAAAACGCAATGCGCATTTAAGCTCTCACAAAGGCCCAGTGTACTACAAAAAGTACACCAACATTTGATTACCCCTCAGAGCAAAACAGTGCACTACAGCTGATTCTTGCGCTTCGCCGTGATTATATTGTTCTTTTTGAAGCACAACCAATCTGTTTTTTTCAATATATACAGTGTGAAACCTTAAATTATTTGAGAAAATGTAGTAGTCGTCACATGCGTTCGACGGGCGCTCGTTTTCCAAAAGTTTAACAACTCGTAGCACAGAAAAAATTGACCTGAGTCAATATGTTCGATTAGGAGTGTCTTCCTGCAACTTTTAGCATCAAAAATGCTAATCAGAAAACTTAGAATATTGGATAGTGTATTTACTATTCCAAAAAAATGAAGTGTACTTTGTAAAGTACGCTGGGCGCTAATGGGTTAAGCGGCTTTCTGTGGGATTCTGGCCCATCCAGGCGACAGCCGGTAACATCAACCGGTCTACAGGTGCGCTGCCGATCGAGAGTCTGCCTTATTGTGGAGAATAGGCGTGACCCCTGGCTGGAAGAAAACCCTGAAAAAGAATGCGAGTGTGACGCGAAACGTAGAATTTTTTCTTGTAATGCAAAAAAAAATTTTTTTTTTACTCACTACCTTAATACCGCTGTCACACGAACAGCCTTAACTGCGGTTAAGCTAACTACGGTTACGGCTAACCACGGTTACAGGTAGCTACACGGCAGACATTACCGCAGTTAGTGTACTAATCGTGGTTATTGCAAACGGGTGATTCCACGAGAGATCGACACGCATCCGAAAATAGATATTTTAGATTTGATTGAGTATTTTATATTTTATGCATATCCCATGCCAGTAGCCCGAAAAGGAACTTAATTTCCTTATTAACTGCATAATTTACGAGGGAAAAAATATCAAACATATTCAATCCGGAGGGACCAATTTCATTACCTGTCATTCTCGAAAGTTCACAACGTTGTAAAACACAAATATTATCGTTACAAAGAAGATATTTTGTGTATGAAATGTATGCGCAACAAAGAGTAAAGTAACATTGTTTGAAACTTGTAGAGCTAAGGAAACTGTTTTTGAAAAATGTCTAAATATGCGACATTTTGTAGTAGCTACAAAGTTGATAAGGCTTATCAACTTTGTTTTAAAAATAAATTTTGCTCTTTCTATGTGCAACTGCAGTGAAGTTTCTGGTTATTGAACTCCTGAGCGAGTGAGGCTGATCTTGAACACCTTCACATAAACGCTCGCAATTTTTGCGGTAATTATACAGGTTAAAGTGAACAAAAAATGTTTATGCACAGATATTTTTTACGTGACTAGCCCATTTAACCATTTCTTTACTACTACAAAATTCGCGCATCTATTTTGCTAGCAGAAGCACACCATCAGAATTATTGTAAATTTCTTGAGCTTTCATTGATGCTTTATTTGCGGTTAGCGTTGATGATTGAATCTCATATTCTGTATAATGGCACCTTGAGAAAAATGGCTTCACCATATGTCAGAGTCAGAAGCCATCACACGTAACTCTAAAGACAACTTTAAGCCACTATACCATTGCTAACGTCCGGTACATTCCGGTACATTTGTGGAAGTAATACTCGTTAAATCAGCATTTTGGGTATATTCGTTGTTTGGGTTAGAAGTTTTACGTGAAACATAAATTGCAGATTTAAATTATTATTGTGGGCTCCGGCAGCAAGGACACATCGAATAAAATTTATTATTGCGGAGTAACGGCAGAGGTAACGTCCGTTACTTTTTTTCGGTAACGGTAACGCGTTACATTTTTTTGTAGGTAACGTAGGGCGGTAACACATCCCTTTTTTTATAGTGTAACGAGTAACGTATTTAGTTACTTTTTTTCAGTAACGCCTACAACACTTGTCTTCACATAGTGATTCGTCGAAAGTCGGCGGCTCTCTCGGCTGATTTATGACGACTCTTTCAGGTGATGCAGTGGTGCCTGTCGTCTTCGTCGTCGTGGCACTTGGCTTGTCCGGCAGGAGTCAGTATTTTGGTGGCTAGCTCAACTCTCCTCGATAGTGTCAGTTTCTTCTTCGCAACTTCCGCTGGGTTCCCAGCTTTTTGTAGGCGTCCGGAAAATGAAGAAACCAGCACCTTCTTCAGCTTACTGGGAGCGCGGGAACACACAACAGATGAAGGAAGAACCACAGAACACGAGTGCTCGTGTTCTGTGGTTCTACCTTCATCTGTTATGTGTTCCCGCGCTCCCAGTAGGCTGAAGAAGTATGAATTAGTAACTAGTCCACCTTTCGATACATTTGAAACCAGCACCTCCACCAAATGTCGCATGGTCGTGACGTAGACGAAGGCAGCAGTCGGCGCGTTCAAGACTAAACATTTTATTTGGGCGAACTTGTGCCAGGAAAATGAAAAGACAAGGTTCGAGCAATGCACGCTATACACTGATAGTGGTGAACAGAGTGTCGGTCGTCGGTAATCTGATCTGCAGTAAGGTGCGTCTGTATTTATACATGTGGCATTGGATGTTCGAACCTTATTGCAAGTGGTGGCGTTAGTTCTAGAATGAACTCAACTGTTCGTGTTTGCATGCTCAAGCCTATCAGAAGATTCTGAAATAATCTGGAAGCTTTCCAGACATTCGCGCGCCTTTTGCGCAAGACAGTGGTTACACGTGTAACGACCAGTTACATAAAAATAACAAAAGAAGCGGGTGTGGCAATAATAATGCCGTTCATTTTCTTCTTCAATATAAACAAGTTGTGAGTCAGTGCAGCGTTGGTCTTTTTGAATTGTGTCTTGCTTTTGTTTCTTGTTTATGTGTGCTGCTTCACACGTTATATTCCCCACCATGCTGTATACAAAAAATAATAAAGAAAACTCCAGAACTGCAGTCTGAACAACACTCCATCGGTGTGATGGGTTGTAGGTGGACTTGTGTATAGCGCTTGTGGCTTCAGGAGTTCTTGTGACATCATTTATTATGCTTTATCACTCAAAATCTTCGAGCACTCATATTTTTCTGCTATTGTAAATGGTAAAAACGGGACAGATATTAGGAGAGCACACGACACAGGCACTGACTTCTGACACAGTATTATTGTGTGGATGTGAATGATGCTCCTGTTTCATTCTATATTTACGGTGGTATATGTCTGCATACCAACAAACCTATCTCGTCACCATTTTGAAATATATTTTCCTAAACGCAAGAAGGTAATGAGTTCCCATTGATGTGCATCATTATTGCAGTTTGTTGCGCTTAAAGTGGAATATTTTGTTGAAAATGATCAATTGAAGTGTTGCAAAGCCACATGAAACGAAAAGGATGAAACTTAGACAAATCCACCAATCATTCCTGCCTCGCTAGTTGAACTGCTTTACGTGAAAATTTTTGTAGACAATAGCACAAGGGTCTGTCATGACTGTGGGATTGCCAGCTGTGTGCAGACAGCATAATCTGTTTAGCAGAGTTGTAGATTTTCTTCTAAGTGCCAGTGTGTCGAGTGCAGTGTGAGCGTCCTGATGTGAGCCCCACGGCCGAGGTGACTGGAATCCTGCAAGTGCATGCAGAGCTGGAATGCCGTGAGCTCTCTGTTACCGTGGTGTCCAGCGAGGCACTGTCACCTACTCTGGCAGTTGGCGTGCAACTCACCACTCACCAAGGTGCACAAGGTGAGAAGCAGCTTTTAGGAGCTGGCTCCTTATGCTCGGGGCTTGTCCATCGCCGTAGTAGCCGCCAGTTCTCATTGCTCCCGCTAGCATGGCTCAGCGCACGCTCGCGCGAAAGAGCAGTCTTTTTCCTCTTGTTCTTCGAGCTACTTGGTGATGACATTAATGCAGGCAAAACCACATATAGCTTAGCCAACTGTAGCATGCGCACTGTCGTGCAAAAGAAAAGTCTTCTTCCTCTTGTTCTTTGAGCGCCTTGATGATGATGTTAATGCAGGCAAAACCACATATAGCATAGCCAACTGTAGCATGCGCACTCTCGCGCGAAACAGAAGTCTTCTTCCTCTTGTTCTTCGAGTGCCTTGATGATGATATTAACGCAGGCAAAACCACATATAGCATAGCCAACTGTAGCATGCACACTCTCACGCGAAAGAGAAGTCTTCTTCCTCTTGTTCGTCGAGCGCCTTGATGATGATATTGTCACATGGTCGTGACGTCGACGAAGACAGCAGTCAGCACGTCCGAGATGAAACTGTTTATTTGGCCGAACTTGTGGCCGGGAGACTGAAAGTCAAACTACAGCAATATACTGATAGCGTTGAACAGAGCGTCGACCGTCGATCAACTGACAAGCGGTCAAGCGCGTCGGCTTTTATAGAGGCGCTATCGAACTTTCCAGCAATATCGCTGGTGGCGGCATTATCTCTAGACAAAGCTGGAACATTCGCGTGCAGGGCGCAATCTTAACAAAACGATCTACTACAATCGCGAAGTTTCTCGAACACTGCTTCGCGGACAGCGTCGAGCGTTGATCACCGTCCCTGCCGGTCAAACCCGAATGAATCAAAACAAGACAAGAAGTGGGCGTGGCATTGCCCCCCTCTGAAAAAGCATCGTCCCGATGCTTGTGAAAGATCAAAGAAGGGAGAAAGAAAAGAAAAAAAACAAGTGCATACATAAATAAATTACAATAACAAAGGTAAAAGTAGAGTCCTCAGGTTCGCTAACGTGCAAAAAACGGCTTAAGGCGCACGACATGAACGACTTCAGGTCGTGCGCGGCGTCGCTGGGAGTTCGAAATGCCGTCCGGGACGACCTCGTAGTCAAGAGCGCCGAGACGTCGAAGAACCTTGTATGGTCCGAAGTACCGCCGAAGGAGTTTTTCGCTAAGCCCGCGTCGGCGTATCGGCGTCCAGACCCAGACACGGTCACCGGGCTGGTATTCCACGAAGCGTCGTCGAAGATTGTAGCGACGGCTGTCGGTGTGCTGCTGGGTCTTGATGCGCAGACGGGCGAGCTGTCGAGCTTCCTCGGCACGTTGTAAGTAAGCGGCGGCGTCGAGGTTGTCTTCGTCGGTGACGTTCGGTAGCATGGCGTCGAGCGTCGTCGCCGGGCTCCTTCCGTAGACCAACTTGTACGGCGTCACCTGCGTCGTTTCTTGGACGGCCGTGTTGTAAGCGAAGGTCACGTACGGAAGGACGGCGTCCCACGTCTTGTGCTCAACGTCGACGTACATGGCCAGCCTGTCGGCGATGGTCTTATTTAGACGCTCGGTGAGGCCATTGGTCTGCGGGTGGTAGGCGGTGGTGCGGCGGTGGCTCGTCTCGCTGTATCTTAAGATCGCCTGAGTTAGGTCCGCAGTAAAGGCGGTACCTCTGTCTGTGATGAGGACCTCTGGGGCGCCATGACGCAAGACGATGTTCTCCACGAAGAACTTGGCTACCTCGGCGGCACTGCCTTTGGGCAAGGCCTTTGTCTCGGCGTAGCGGGTGAGGTAGTCAGTTGCTACGACGATCCACTTGTTGCCGGAAGTCGACGTCGGGAACGGCCCCAGTAGGTCCATCCCGATTTGCTGGAACGGCCGGTGAGGTGGTTCGATTGGCTGCAGAAGTCCCGCGGGCCTCGTCGACGGTGTCTTCCGTCGCTGGCAATCTCGGCAAGTCTTTACGTAGTGGGCGACGTCGGCAGCAAGGCGTGGCCAGTAGTATTTTTCCTGTATTCTGGCGAGCGTGCGGGAAACACCGAGGTGCCCAGCCGTCGGGCCGTCGTGTAGGGCCTGGAGGACCTCTGGTCGCAATGATGAGGGCACGACAAGAAGGTAGTCGGTTCGACGTGGCGAAAAGTTCTTCTTCATGAGAACGCCGTTCCGTAAGAAAAACGACGGCAGTGCTCGCTTGAATACCTTCGGAACAACGGCGGTCTTGCACTCGAGGTACTCCATAAGGCCCCCCAGTTCCGCGTCGGCTCGTTGCCTTTCGGCGAAATCGTCGGCACTTATAGTTCCGAGGAAGGAGTCGTCGTCGTCCTCTTGCGGCGGCGCGTCGACGGGGGCTCGGGACAGGCAGTCGGCGTCAGAGTGTTTTCGTCCGGACTTGTACACGACGGTAATGTCAAATTCTTGAAGCCTCAGACTCCATCGCGCGAGACGACCTGAAGGGTCCTTCAAGTTAGCTAGCCAACATAAGGCGTGATGGTCACTGACAACCTTGAAGGGCCTGCCATAGAGGTAGGGGCGAAACTTTGACGTAGCCCAGATGATGGCAAGGCATTCCTTTTCTGTTGTGGAATAGTTGGCTTCTGCATTGGATAGTGACCGGCTAGCATAACTGATAACCCTTTCAAGCCCGTCAGTCTTTTGCACAAGGACCGCACCGAGTCCTATGCTGCTTGCGTCGGTGTGTATTTCCGTATCGGCGCAATCGTCGAAATGCGCAAGTATGGGTGGCGTCTGCAGGCGTCGTTTAAGTTCTTGAAATGCTTGCACTTGCGCGGTTTCCCACCTGAATTCCACGTTAGCCTTCGTGAGAAGCGTCAGTGGTTCGGCGATCCGTGAAAAGTTTTTGACGAAGCGTCTGTAATAGGCGCATAAGCCGAGAAATCGGCGCACGGCCTTCTTATCGGTGGGTGGCGCGAAGTCGGCGATGGCAGCTGTTTTCCGCGGGTCTGGGCGCACTCCAGACATGCTGATCACATGACCCAGAAACAGGAGCTCGTCGTATGCGAATCGGCACTTTTCTGGCTTTAGGGTCAGTCCAGAGGTCTTGATTGCTTGAAGTACTGCCTCAAGCCGCCGGAGATGCTCGTCGAATGTCGAGGAAAACACCACAACGTCGTCCAAATACACAAGGCACGTCTGCCACTTCAATCCGGCCAGTACGGTGTCCATAACGCGCTGGAACGTCGCAGGTGCCGAGCAAAGACGGAAAGGCATGACCTTGAACTCAAAGAGGCCGTCGGGCGTTATAAAAGCGGTCTTTTCTCGGTCTCTTTCGTCTACTTCGATCTGCCAATAGCCGGTCTTGAGGTCCATCGATGAAAAGTACGTCGCGTTGTGAAGTCGATCCAGGGTGTCGTCTATCCGTGGGAGGGGGTACACGTCCGTCTTCGTGATTTTATTCAGGCGCCGATAATCAACGCAGAAGCGCAGTGTCCCGTCCTTCTTCTTCACTAACACCACGGGTGACGCCCACGGACTCTTTGAAGGCTGGATGATGTCGTCGCGAAGCATTTCGTCCACTTGTTTCTTTATGGCCTCACGTTCTCGCGTCGAAACTCTGTAGGGGCTCTGTCGGAGTGGTCGAGAATTTTCTTCTGTTGTAATGCGGTGCTTAGCAAGGGGCGTTTGTCGGACCCGCGATGACGACGAGAAACAGTCCTTGTATTGCAGGAGCAGGGTTTTGAGCTGGTCTTGCTTGACCTTCGTAAGGCTCGGGTTGACGTCAAAATCCGGTTCGGGACCTCTATTCGTCGAAGCAGGTTCGGCAGCATCGAAGAGGGCGAAAGCATCGCTGGCGGCTACACATTCGTCGATGTAGGCAACCGTCGCACCCATGTTGAGGTGCCTATATTCGTGGCTGAAGTTTGTCAGCAGTACCTTTGCTTTACCGTCATGCAGCTCGGCGATACCTCTTGCGACGCAAATTTGACGGTTCAGAAGTAGTTGCTGATCGCCGTCGATTACGCCTTCAAGGTTCGCAGGTTTTTCGGTGCCGACGGAAATAATGACGCTGGAGCGCGGCGGAACGGTCACCTGCTCTTCTATCACCTTCAGTGCATGGTTCCCTGGCGTCGCGTGGGGTGGCAGCGCTTTGTCTGAGGTTAGTGTTATCGACTCAGACCTCAGGTCGATAACGGCGCCGTGGTCACTTAGGAAGTCCATTCCGAGTATCACATCCCTGGAGCAGTTTCGTAGGATTACAAAGCTCGCAGGATAAGTCCGGTTATTGATGGTGGCTCTCGCCGTGCAGACACCAATCGGCGTTATCAGGTGGCCTCCAGCTGTCCGGATTTCGGGTCCACTCCAAGCGGTCTTTACTTTCTTCAGCTTGGTGGCGAATGGCCCACTGACGACGGAATAGTCGGCTCCGGTGTCGACGAGAGCTGTGGCGCTGTGGCCGTCGATAAGAACATCGAGGTCGCTAGTCCGTCGTCTTGCGTTGCGGTTAGGTCGTGGCGTCGGATCACGGCTTCGTCGATTGGCCCCGCTGTTTCGACGTTGCGTCGTCAGGTTTTCTTCGGGCCGCGAAATTTCGTCGTGAGGGCTCCGTCCGGTTTGTGTAGTGTTCTGAAGGTCTCGTCGCGTTGTCGTCGTCGGCGGCCGCGGAGGATCTTCGGCATTTCGTCGTACAGCAACCGCACCTCCATCGGTTGCTGCCCTTAGTTTCCCGGATACGGGCTAGGCGACCGGCCCCGGTTTGGGCCAGTGTACTGCCGGCGGTGCGGTGACATGTAGCGGCCGGGCGACGGCGATCGGGAAGGTCGTCGTTCTTGCCACTGTGTTCCGGTGAGGTAGTCGTCAATGTCGCGAGGCCGTTCGCCTGGCGGCGGGCGCGGCGCGTTGATGGCGAATCCGCGTAGCCCCATCTGTCGGTATCGGCAGCGGCGGTACGTGTGGCCGGCCTCCCCGCAGTGGTAGCAGAGCGGGCGGTTGTCAGGGGCACGCCAAACGTCGGTCTTTCGAGGGGCGCATCCTTGTCCTGTCGGCGGGCGGTACGGCGTCGTTGGTGGTGGCGGCGGCGGTGCCTGGCGGCGGAACTGCTGCGGCGGCGCGGCGTCTTGACGCGGGCGAGGAGGGGGGGCGTTGCGTCGGGCTGCAGCAGCATAGTTCATTGCTTGCAGCTGCGGCTGCGCTGCATAGGTGCCCAGCGACTGCTGGATTTCCTCGCGGACCATGTCGGCGATCGAATCCACTTGAGGCTGCGCTGAAGGCAACAGCTTGCGCAGCTCCTCCCGCACTATCGCTCTGATGGTTTCCCGTAGGTCGTCGGTGCCTAGCGAGTGCGCTTCGGTGTAGCCTGTCGACAGGGTTGAGCGGTTGTACTGCTTCGTCCTAATCTCGAGGGATTTTTCAATTGTTGTAGCCTCCTTTAGGAATTCGGTGACAGTTTTCGGTGGGTTCCGCACCAATCCTGCAAAGAGGTCTTGTTTCACTCCCCGCATAAGGAAGCGCACCTTTTTTTCCTCAGGCATGGCAGCATCGGTCAGGCGGAAAAGTCGCGTCATCTCTTCCGTGTAGATAGTGACCGTCTCATTCGGTAGCTGTGCTCTTGTCTCCAGCAAAGCAGCGGCCTTTTCCTTGCGGACGATGCTCGCGAAGGTATTGAGGAACGTCGTCCGAAAGAGGTCCCAGGATTGAAGGCTCGATTCATGGTTTTCGAACCACGTCTTCGCGGCGTCTTCTAAGTAGAAGTAGACGTGGCGCAGCTTCTCTTCAGTGTCCCAGTGGTTGAAGGCGGCGACTCGCTCGTACGTCTCCAGCCAGCTCTCCGGGTCTTCAAACGACGATCCACGGAAAGTTGGTGGCTCCCTTGGCTGTTGCATCACTACCGTTGTAGGTGGCAGGGGATCTGTCATCGTCTCGGCGGTCGGTGTGACGGTCTTCGGCTGCCTGGTGTTTTCGGGAAGGAGCCCGTACTCTGGTTGTAGTCCCTTCTGCCGGCGGCTGGTTCGAGGATCTGGGTTGTCCTTGCAGTCGTCTTCTTCGCGGCTTGGGCTTGGGTCAGCGCTCCGCGGTGGCGTCCGGATCATGAAGCAGCACCTCCACCAGATGTCACGTGGTCGTGACGTCGACGAAGACAGCAGTCAGCACGTCCGAGATGAAACTGTTTATATGGCCGAACTTGTGGCCGGGAGACTGAAAGTCAAACTACAGCAATATACTGATAGCGTCGAACAGAGCGTCGACCGTCGATCAACTGACAAGCGGTCAAGCGCGTCGGCTTTTATAGAGGCGCTATCGAACTTTCCAGCAATATCGCTGGTGGCGGCATTATCTCTAGACAAAGCTGGAACATTCGCGTGCAGGGCGCAATCTTAACAAAACGATCTACTACAATCGCGAAGTTTCTCGAACACTGCTTCGCGGACAGCGTCGAGCGTTGATAACCGTCCCTGCCGGTCAAACCCGAATGAATCAAAACAAGACAAGAAGTGGGCGTGGCAATATTAACGCAGGCAAAACCACATATAGCAAAGCCAAATATAGCATGCGAACTCTCGCGTGAAAGAGATGTCTTCTTCCTCTTGTTTTTCGAGCGCCTTTATGACATTAACGCAGGCAAAACCACATATAGCATAGCCAACTGTAGCATGCGCACGTTCGTGCGAAAGAGAAGTCTTCTTCCTCTTGTTCTTCGAGCATCTTGATGATGATATTAATGCCGGCAAAACCACATATAGCTTAGCCAACTGTAGCATGCACACTCTCACGCGAAAGAGAAGTCTTCTTCCTCTTGTTCTTCGAGTGCCTTGATGATGATATTAATGCCGGCAAAACCACATATAGCATAGCCAACTGTAGCATGCGCACTCTCGTGCAAAAGAAAAGTCTTCTTCCTTTTGTTCTTTGAGTGCCTTGATGATAATGTTAACGCATGCAAAACCACATATAGCATAGCCAACTGTGGCATGCGCACTCTCGCGCGAAAGAGATGTCTTCTTCCTCTTGTTCTTCGAGCGCCTTGATGATGATATTAACGCAGGCAAAACCACATATAGCATAGCCAACTGTAGCATGCACACTCTCACGCGAAAGAGAAGTCTTCTTCCTCTTGTTCTTCGAGCGCCTTGATGATGATATTAACGCAGGCAAAACCACATATAGCATAGCCAACTGTAGCATGCACACTCTCACGCGAAAGAGAAGTCTTCTTCCTCTTGTTCTTCGAGTGCCTTGATGATGATATTAACGCAGGCAAAACCACATATAGCATAGCCAACTGTAGTATGCACACTCTCACGCGAAAGAGAAGTCTTCTTCCTCTTGTTCTTCGAGTGCCTTGATGATGATATTAACGCAGGCAGAACCACATATAGCATAGCCAACTGTAGCATGCACACTCTCACGCGAAAGAGAAGTCTTCTTCCTCTTGTTCTTCGAGCGCCTTGATGATGATATTAACGCAGGCAAAACCACATATAGCAAAGCCAACTATAGCATGCGCACTCTCGCGTGAAAGAGATGTCTTCTTCCTCTTGTTTTTCGAGCGCCTTTATGACATTAACGCAGGCAAAACCACATATAGCATAGCCAACTGTAGCATGCGCAGGTTCCTGCGAAAGAGAAGTCTTCTTCCTCTTGTTCTTCGAGCATCTTGATGATGATATTAATGCCGGCAAAACCACATATAGCTTAGCCAACTGTAGCATGCGCACTCTCGTGCAAAAGAAAAGTCTTCTTCCTCTTGTTCTTTGAGTGCCTCGATGATAATGTTAACACATGCAAAACGACATATAGCATAGCCAACTGTGGCATGCACACGTTCGTGCGAAAGAGAAGTTTTCTCCTCTTGTTCTTCGGGTGCCTTGATGATGATATTAACGCAGGAAAAACCTCATATAGCATAGCCAACTGTGGCATGCGCACTCTCGCGCGAAAGTGTTCTTCCTCTTGTTCTTCGAGCGCCTTTATGATGATATTAACGCAGGCAAAACCACATATAGCATGGCCACCTGTGGCATGCGCACTGTGCGCGAAAGATATGTCTTCGTCCTCTTCTTCTTCGAGCGCCTTGATGATGATATTAAGGCAGGCAAAACCATATATAGCATAGCCAACTGTAACATGCAGCGCTCGCTCCATGCCGGCGCGTGCTCTAGTTTGATAGGAGACTGTTAGAGGGCCACAACTGCGTGCTTCCTGTCTCTTTCGACAGTCGTCAGTCAGTGCGCTTCGATACTAGTAACATGAACGAAGAAGACAAGGCGGCGGAGCGGAGGGCTCGCAAGGCAGCAGCAGCGCGGGCTCGCCGCCAGGACCCTGCGGTGAGAGCTCGTGAGGCCGCAGAGAGACGTCAGCATCGTGCGGACCTCGAAATACAAGCCCGCGAAGCCGAAGCAGTGCGGAAGCGGCGGCAAGAGAACTTCGAAGAGGTACGGGCGCGGGATGCAGCGGCCAAGCACCGAAAGCAGTCGCTACCTGAAGTTGGTGGCGCCGACGCACGCTTCAAGCGCAATTTTCTCAGCCACACATTCGGCCACAGCTTGTGGTTCGACAAAAACCTGACCACATTCGCTACTATAACAACGTCACTACTATATACAAATCAAGCTCGTGCAAACAGCACTAATGAAAACGCTTCAATCTTACACTCTAAGTGTAAGATTGAGACTTTGCTAATCTGGCTCGCAATTTACGAGCGCGTGAGCGTGCCCAACAAATGGGACGAAGCAGGCAAGTTGAGCAACTTGGTCTTCTACCTCGCGGCAGTAGCAAGCTTCAACAGCAGCCTGGCCACATTGGTCTCACAGTTGCGTCTGTAATAGAATGTCCCTACTGTTCGTAGAGTCGGCTCGGTGCCAAAGTTGACTGCATGTTACACTATGTCTGTTGTCAATGTTCTCGATGAGGTCCTACAGTCGTCATTAGGCTTTGCAGATTTGATGGTGTCTCTTTGTGTTTCTTGAATGCTGATTAAGACGGTCTTATGGTCCTTGAAGTAGTTATGAATGGTGGTGACTTTGGCTACTCTATAACGTGCTAATCTGACCTCCCTTTGCTCCGGTGTTTCAGCAGGCAACTTTGCCATTGCTTTAGATTTCGCACTGCCATCTAGCTATGGATAATTGGATTCAGCCTGTCACTTGCACCGAAGTGCACAGCACAAGACGTGTGTCGTCCTGTGTACTACTATTCGGTGTGTGCTTTTAGTCACTGAGGAACACGGGCGATGTGAAGCTGAGCAGTGGAAATGAAGGGCACATGAGTAGACAAAAAAGGGTGTCGAGGCCTGGCAGGCAGTGCTCGATAAAGGAAATAGATGCCTTCCATTGTGGCGGAGAATAGCAGAACATTCCAATCAGCCTTTTACTCAACTTTTAAGCAGTTACAATAATAACATTGCACCTTGTTCAGTTGCATATTTCTTGATGTGAGAAGGCAGTGGCGTGCGGGCACTCTACTTTCTTCTTCCAGTAACATGAGGCCACACCTTGGGTGGCATAGATGCTCACCATTTTCACTAGAGGATGCAGTTTGGTTTTCGAGCCTCAGCTTGCGAATACACAGAACAGTCTATTGCCTCGTGTTGTGGGCACCACCGCTATTTTATAGAGTTGTGGCGAAGCAATTGGTACTGTTTAACGGTTGCGCTCTCCAGCGGCTCCTAGTGGGTCGTCCTCTTCTAAACGCCGCTCGTGCTCGGAGCTCGTGTTTTCGCCTTGACTGTCGCCATAGTGCATTGTCGCCGAGTGCCGTCCAATAAACAGCTTAACAAATTGGTGGAGAGTGCTGTGCTCCCATTTGATGCCCCTGGAGCTTCGTTCCCGTACTCTGCCATCTACCATGCCTCAAGACTCCGCTCACCAAACGCTGCCTCCCACACCGACCACATGTCCTGGTGTCCCACGCATCCACGATCCACCTATCTTCACTGGCGCTGACGGCACCGACGTGGAGGACTGGCTCGCAATTTACGAGCGCGTGAGCGTGCCCAACAAATGGGATGAAGCAGGCAAGTTGAGCAACTTGGTCTTCTACCTCGCGGGAGTAGCAAGCTTGTGGTACAACAACCACGCGTCTGATTTTGCGACTTGGTCGGATTTCAAGACCGCCGTCATCAACGTTTTTGGCCGCCCTGCAGTTCGTAAGCTGCAAGCAGAACAGTGCTTACGCGAACGAGCTCAGCAGGCCAGTGAATCTTTCACCAGTTATATCGAAGACGTCCTGGACTTGTGTAAGAAAGCCAACGGCACTATGTCCGAGTCTGACAAGATCCGGAACATTATGAAGGGCACTGACGACGATGCCTTCACCACGTTGCTCGCCAAAAACCCTTCCACCGTGGCCGAGGTCATAGCACTGTGCCAGAGCTACGAGGAGCTCTGCCGGCAACGTTCAATCCCCCGTCGCTCCCCATCACGCGACGAAGGGCTCGCTGGCTTGGCGCCCATACCTGACCAGGCCACGCTGCTGGCAGAAGTGAAGTCATTCCTGCGCAAGGAAATAGCACGCCAGTTCTCTCTCCTGGCCTTCGCCCACCCGCCGCACGTTCAACAATCGTCGACGACCCTTCTTCCTCCCCTCCGCCGAGCGATTGAGCAGGAAATTGCGGAGGTGATGCCTGAGTACCATCAGCAACCTCCGGCTCCTGCGCCACAGAGTTACGTTCAAGTTGTCGCCAGGACGCACCAGGCAATCCCTGCGGCTGCACCATTGAGTTACGCCGAAGCCGCCGCTAGACCTCCATCCTTCGAAGCGGGTGTGCCGGCTACATATGCTGCTGTCATCCCTAGGCCCCAACTGCAACCCACCATGCAGTCATTTCAGCAGCCGCCCCGTCATTCGCATCCTGCGACATGGGCGGGACCTGCACTGGCGAACCGATGGCGCACACCCGACAATCAGCCCATCTGCTTTGCATGCGTTTATGCCGGTCACGTGGCATGTTAATGTCATTGCGGGCAGTCGCCTCGAGTCGCGTCACCCGCCACCAGCCAGTCCAGCCGTGCATTCTGCGACCCGCCTATGTCACCGACGTAATGCCCAGCTCCATCCACTCGCCGCTCTCAGTCTCCACGACGTCGTTCACTATCACCAGTGCGGCGACGTTCTGTCGCACGAGAGCAGGAAAACTAGTCGTCGCAGTCCACGAGGCAAGGGCTGCGACGCTATCGAACTGTAGAAGCCCTCAGCGAAGTCTATCGAATGTTATAGACGTGTTTGTGGACGGTGTTCGCGCGTCTCCCCTTATCGACACTGGAGCCGCTGTATCCATTATGGACGCAAAACTTAGCCGCTTACTCCGAAAAGTGACGACGCCACTTTCTGGTATGTCCCTCCGTACCGCCAGCTCCCAGAGTATTAGGCCTACAGCAGTACGCACTTCTCGCGTTGTCATTCAAGACGTTCTGTACGACGTCGAGTTCATCATAATTGCTGCATGCTCCCACGACGTCATCCTGGGATGGGATTTTCGCTCCCGCCACGACGCCATAATTCACTGCGCACCAGCTGCCCTCGAACTCTCACCGTTCTCACATTTGACTCTGGCAGGCAGTCCATCGGCATTCACCAGGATCCTCGCCGAATTTCCTCCAAACTCGTCAACGGCCGTGCCAGTTTATTGCGCCGGTCTCTGTGGCAGCATTGCTCTCCTTTCGCCATCTGACCGCGTTTGCACTAGGAAAGGGTTGCTGGTACCTTTCGCGACCTTGCAAGTCACTCAGGGTAGCACCCTATTTTTGTTACCAACCCATCCCCGCACATTGTTACGTTGGTGCGAGGGGAATGTCTCGGTAGAGTGGAGCCCCTCGAAGACACACAAGTTCTGGACGCACCCGACGACTCGCGCTGCACCAGTTCCCGTACCATCAGTGCTGTTTTGGTCCCTCCATAGCTGACAACCTTACGTCGGTCCAGCGTTCCCAGCTTCTGTGCCTCTTGGAAGAATTTCGTTCTTCTTTCGATGTCGGGCAAACTTCTCTTGGCTGCACGTCCGCTGTTACGCATCGCATCGACACTGGCGCCCAACCACCACTGCGGCAACGTCCATATCGCGTGTCTCGCACAGAACGTCGGGTAAAAATGAGCAAGTCGACAATATGCTTCGACACGACGTTATTCGACCCTCGGACAGCCCATGGGCATCTCCTGTGTTTTTCGTTGCCAAGAAGGACGGTTCTGTGCAGTTCTTTGTGGACTACCGAAGGCTCAATAGATCACTCGGAAGGATGTTTATCCGCTGCCGCGAATCGACGACGCGATTGACAGCCTCCAAGGAGCAGAATACTTTTTCATCTCTCGATTTGCGCTCGGGGTACTGGCAAGTACCCATGGCTGATGACGCTCGACCGAAGACAGCCTTTGTCACGCCCGACGGCTTGTACGAGTTTAACGTCATGCCATTTGTTCTGTGCAATGTGCCCGCGACCTTCGAGTGCATGATGGACACCGTTCTGCGCAACTTGAAATGGCACACGGGCTTGTGTTACCTGGACAACGTCGTCGTTTTCGCTCCGGACTTCTCCATGCATCTTCAACGTCTGCGGCATGTTTTGACGCGTTCGAGCAACGCCGGCTTCCAACTGAATCTGAAGAAGTGCCGATTTGCAGCACGGCAGCTGACAATCCTAGGCTACGTCGTGTCCAAGGACAGAATCCTTCCCGATCCGGCCAAGCTTCGGGCCGTGGCCGAATTTCCCAAACCTATGTCCGTCAAAGAACTGTGCAGTTTCGTAGGACTGTGCTCATATTTTCGACGTTTCATACGCAACTTTGCCACCATCATATCGCCGCTGACGAAGCTCCTTGGGAGTAACGGGCCCCTACATTCGTGGTCGTCCGAATGCAACGACGCGTTCGCAAAGCTTTGTCGTTTGTTGACGTTTCCTCCCATACTACGCCACTACTACCCTACGGCCCCAACGGAGGTACACACGGACGCCAGCGGTGTAGGCCTCGGCGCTGTTCTTGTGGAGCACAAACCAGGGTTCCCCGAATATGTCGTAGCATACGCAAGTCGTACGTTTACTAGAGCCGAGAGCAATTACACCTTCACGGAAAGAGTGCCTGGCGATCATCTGGGCCCTTACAAAATTCCGACCTTATTTGTATGGTCACCCATTTGATGTCACCGATCATCATGCACTATGCTGGCTGTCGTCATTGAAGGATCCCTCGGGCCGTCTCGCCCGCTGGGCACTTCGCCTGCAAGACTACGACATCCGCATGCTGTACTGCAACGGACGCCAGCATGTCGACGCAGATGCCCTCTCGCGCTCCTCCTTGCCTGACGACAATGCCTCCTGCTCAGTATCTCACATTGCTATTTCTTCCATCGACGTTCACACCATCGCTACCGAGCTACCAAGGATAAATGGATCGCCTCGCTGATCGACTTGCTCACTGATCCGTCGGCAACACCAACCACTTGCGCGTTGCGTTGTCAAGCCCACCATTCCGCCATTCGTGACGACCTACGGCACCGATGCAAGTACGCCGCCGTCCGCCAGTGGCTACTTGTGATACCCCGAAGTCTGCGTGCTGAAATCTGCCAGTCCTTCCACTCTGATCCGCAATGCGCTCACTCTGGGGTATCCAAAACTTACCACTGCATTCGTCAACGATACTTCTGGTAAAGTGAGCTAGAAGAGGGTAGTGGGCTTGCTGGGGTCCCCTGCTTGACGCCGGGTATGTCACATGTGTGGTGGCGCCACCAGTGACTTAAATGTAGGGCACTGCCTGACGGAGGCGTTTGTGCGCAACTGAAGTCATGCTTTTTTGTGTGCTGTTATCAAATGCACTGGACGGAAACGTACGCGAATTTCGGCAGTGTAAACGGCGATGCTGATGTCGCTGAGACAATAAAAAATAAAGAAAACTAGCGGCCTACATGCGTGTGTAAGGCATGGTAACCATCTAGAACACTGTAGCATGGTGTATGCTGCTCTGCTGTTACCTAGTTATCTGATGTTAAATGAAACACACCGAAGACCGTCAGTACTCGTGCGAGTAAAGCTGCAGAAAACATTCTTTTCTGAAACTCTGTCGCCGTAACTTGCGCGATTAAACTGCATGCAGAACTCGATGCATGCAAGGGATGCTGCGCAAATTTGAGATACATATGAATTGCTCTTACGAGTGATAAGCAGCGATGGCGAACTTTTCAGAGCTTACGCGTTTTGCAGCTATCAGTTGTAAACTGGATTCTTTGCATTTCTTGGGCTACTTTCGTCACGCACGCCTTTTACGAGCGTGTGAAATTACTGCCGATGCTGACCTTTGCCCATACTCGGGAGTTTACCATGAGCTCTTAATGTTATACATTCCACAGCATTTAAAAACTTGGAGCTGCTCATTCTTTCTGCAGATCTCCAGTATCTTATTGGCTCTGTAATTTGGCTATTACTGCACTGATTATTCCTATGCAAAGACTGTAAAAATCTACATAAGAAAAAAATGCCAGGCCTGCGCTGAACCCGCAGCACAGTCACAGCGAAAGCTGGAAGAGCGGCGTTTCTAGAGCCCGTTATGCTCTCTTGGGGCTACAATACAAGTACACTAGAAAGGTACCCATTACGCCATAAATCACAATTTTTGTGAAGTTGGGAAGCACCTACTAAGCCATTATTCGTCATTCTGCGGAGAAGCAAGGCACCATCTACACATCTATAAGGCATTATGTGCACTTTGTTGATGCGACGACTGATGACGATGAAGAATTATGGCTCAGCCCTTTGTAATGGGTTGAAATCTTTAAACAGCCAACCAGTTATGTAATTTGCATTGGGTGACGCCCGGTCGCTTTTTCCCTCTCCCGTCATGCTGTATAACATACGTTGACGTGGGAGAGAGACGGGGGAGGGGGGGCGAAGAACCTTACTGAGACCCCGAGGAAATGGATCATGCGCTTATGGGCTTCCTTGGCAACCAATAGTGCACTTGCGAGGAACCCACTACGATATAAATCATTGTAATTTTACTGAGACCCGAGGGAGTGGATCATGCGCTTATGGGCTTCCTTGGCAACCAATACAAGTGCACTTGCGAGGAACCCACTACGCTATAAATCATTGTAATTTTTGAGAAGTAGGGCAGCAGGCACTGTGCCATTTTTCGTCATTCTACGGAAAGCGTTGGTACCTGCTAAACGCATGTAAGGCATTATGCGCACTTTGTTGATGCTGTGCCTGATGACGATGAAGAATTATGGCAGAGACCTTTGTAATGGGTTGGAAGTCTTCAACAACCTACTCGTTGCGCAATTCGCATTGTGTGACGCCTGGTTACAGAATTCGCGTTGTGCGACGCTTGGTTCCTATTTTACTCTTCCACCACGCTATATTGCATATGCTAATGTTGTTCCTTCCCGACATGAAGCCTGTATAGGACCTTTTTGCAAAACAGATTCAAGCACCGGCATGACTCAGAGGTTGAATACTGGGCTCCCACGCAGAGGGCCCAGGTTCGAACCTCGTTCCATCCTGGAATTTTTTTCTTATTTCGTTTTTTTTCTTATTTCGAGCGATACTGGTTACGGACACCGGCGGCGGCGGCGGCGGACAACTACGGCACCAAAAACGGCCGGTGAAATGATCTCATAACAGCTTTTGCTGTAAAACAGGAAGCCACTCTCCTCAAGTACTGGGCACAACTACATGAACATTTATTCATCATACATGGGGCACAGTTGCTTGAATAGTATCGCCAATGGTACGAGAACGTACCTTCTTCTCGCCTTGAACGCTTCCCGATCGCTTTCTCTTTCGTGTCAGTCTTTCCCGTGGTGTCTTTTTTGTCAAATACGACGCCAAGTTAGGCAGGATTGTAGGCACAGCGACCTCTAGTAGGCAAGGTTTCCCACGTGGTGTGCGTACTTCGTTCCCTTGGATTATATATGCACGTAGTACCGTAGCACATACTTCGGCTCAAAATGAAGTTGACACACAGCAAATGTGTCGTCCAGTGCTTTGTCCGCTCGATGCAAATTCCTTTCCCAGGGCTTCCTCATTGCTTCCTCAGGGCTGTATCCTTCGAAACGCCTAACAAAGACGGCTTCGTGTTGCCCTTCACGTGGACGTAACCTGTCCGACAGCCTGGTGCAAAACAGTGGTTTTGCCACCGCGGAAGCATTTTAACCTCGTGAGACGGTCACTGCTTGTCAGGCCACATCGCAGTTCGCAGAAGAACCTAGCAGATTGAGGATGCAAAGCGCGAAGAGTTCTCAAAAAAACAAAACTCGCACACACCAACCGCCACTCCAAACAGGCAGCAACTGCCCCAGCGCCAACGCTCACTACATTTGATGCGGCGGTGGCGCCGCGCCGCGGAGGCGCGCCGAAGCACGTTTTTGTGACATTGGCGGCGTCACCGCAATGCATAGCGCCGGCCGGCGAGTGAGCCCACTACCCTATTCTAGCTCACTTTACTTCTGGCGAGGGATGTACCGCTACCTGCAGAAGTTCTTCCGCTCCTGCCTTGATTGCCAATGCCGAAAACCTTCAATCAATGTGTCACCAGTTGGTCTACAGCCATTACCTTGACCTAACCGTCCATTTGGGCACGCGGGCATCGATTTGTATCAACCACTTCCTCTGACGTCGGCTGGTAACTGTTGGGCCATCGTCGCCGTTGACCATCTAACGCGATACGCTGAAACCGCTGCCCTCCCAGCGGCTACAGCGCGCGATGTTGCCTCCTTCCTGCTACACTGATTCATGCTGCGTCACGGTCCACCCCAGGAGCTTCTCAGCGACTGAGGCCGTGTCTTCTTGTCGGAAGTCGTCGAAACCATTCTGAAAGAGTGCCATGCTGTTCACCGCAAAACTAGTGCTTACCACCCGCAGACGAGTGGCCTAACCGAACGCTTTAACCGCACGCTTGGCATGCGGTTAAAGCGTTCGTCGCCGCCGATCACACAAATTGGGATGCCATTCTGCCCTTCGTCACCTACGCCTATAATACCACCCCTGAGCCCTACTGGTTTTTCACCATTCTTCCTGTTGTACGGAAGGCACCTGTTGCACACCATTGACGCGATACTACCCTACAAGCTGGATCCATCTGATTGTGCGGTTATTTCTGACACAGCCAGGTTTGCTGAAGA
>NW_023615950.1:0-40001 GCF_013339695.2 Rhipicephalus sanguineus
CCTTGAAAGCCCTGTAACTTTGTTTCGGTCCTTGAAACCCTTGAATTGTGGGGATTTTCACACGGTCCGATTGTACAACTCGCAATTCACAGCAGTTGAGTGTGGTCCCGACAAACTTTACTGCTTATTGCATTTGGCAACACCACAATTAGGAAGTCAAACACCGTCAAACCGCCTGTGGTAGATTGGCGAAATCGAGGCATGCGCTCGCCCGCGGCGCAATCTTTTTTTTCTTTATCTGGCTTGTCATAAGCTAGTGGCCACAATGAGGCTACAGCATCTTGAGCTCTCCAGAAAAAAGAAAAGTTGCACCAGCGCGCTTATTACAGTTGAATTTACTGTTGTTTGAAAGTTTCTCTTTTGACTTCACTTTTAGCAGTATTATTCTTTAGCATCCTGCTAAAAAAAGTACAGCACAGTCTACTAGCCTGAGCCACCTCAGCATCATCTGTTGGCCACATTGTGCGTTGTGTACCTGGTCAGTGCTTGCTCCGGTGCCGTCAGTGGTGTTTTGTTTTCCACGTGTCTGTTGTGGTGTGCGTTGTGATCGCGCGATCGTGCATGCAGGTGGCATAGTTTGGAGTAAGGCCTGGGAAACGTAAGTTTCAGAGCGCTTCGCTCACCAAGGACGATTATAAGTGTTGGATTGCGCCGGACGCATCTGACCCCCACCACAGGAGGCACTCGCCGGGTAGATTTCAAGGGCTGCTGTATTGGCCCCCTGAAAGCACGGACAGTTTAAGATTAGGCCCGTTTAGCGCTCCAGCAAATGCCGGTTGTGGTTCAAAGACCAAGTCAGAGCCGAGAGTTGATAACAGAAACAAAAAGTATCTCCTCATTTAAAACAGAACAAACATCTCACAAACAAGCACACTTGGCTAGCTAGTTCACAATACAATGCAGATGTTTGACAGCCATGGGGGAAACAATCAATCAGTGGCACTCAAATACAAGCACACGAGAATATTCGAGAACAATTGAAGTCCTTTCATATTCACCGGCTTTGCGAGTCGTAGGCTGCAGCGCTGACCAGTCGTTCCCTTTCGGCATTTGGTGATCTCCTCTCGGGGACTTTACTTCATTCATTGACCGACTGACCTCCCTTCACCGCGCGATTATATATTGGGTTGCACCCGGATTCTGTTGACGATTATAGTTTAACGCTTTCTTGACCGTGCCTATTCCCATTGTCAGTATGTTATCGATGACTTCGAGTTCAAATCATGGTTCTCTCTGAGCGATTCCGGACAGCTAACGTCATCCAAAGGGTAAAAGAGGAAGTATTTGATCAGTTCCGCTTCAGATCAGATCAAATAACTTTATTGATTGCACTGCGAATTGGTGGGATGGGCCTGGATCCCACCTAGGCTTTGGCCAAGGGTTGCTGGCCCTTGGCGGCTTCCTCAGCTCGCTGGACGGCCCAGAGTTGGTGCTCCAGGTCTGAGCTGAGCAACGCAGACTCCCAGTGCGCGCTGGCTGTCGCTGTTTAAGGCTGCGTCACGGCTATTGTTTATTATACCTGGACATCCCCATAGTATATGCTCTAAGGTGGCTCTAGAGTCGCAATGTCTGTGCTTGTCTGTGGTGTATAAATCTGCGTGTATTCCACTTTTGAGTTTCTTTTTTCCGCCGCGGAGGAACTTTCAAAGCTCGTTCGCAGTCGGGGAGGTGAGTGCTCGTGGTTTCGGTTGTGGCGTCGACGTCGCTCGCAGTACCTCCACGGAAACGGTGAATTTTGACGGATTCTGATAAATCTGAGCATCAATCTCAGGACGATGGTAGAAGCACAGACACGGAAGACGACTTCAACTCATCAGGCTATACGCACGGTGATAGTTCGCCAAACCGCCCCGGAACATCAACAGATATCTGCCAGTAACTTTTGCTCTCTCCTTGGGCCATTTTATCGCTTCTGCACGTTGGTGTAAACGTATCCCATGCGTACTAAAGGGTCGCAGCTCTTATGTGCTAGGTGTCAACTTTGTTCGGGCGGGAGAACTTGGCGCCGACTGCAGAAAGAGCGGAGTTCTCTCCGCGAAGACAGCACAGAGTGGGCCTTGACGTAGCGCTCCGAAGTGCCGTGTGGAGCCTTCTTCATGTTGTTTTTCACCGCAGAAGTAGTCAGAGAGATATACAACCACACAAATAAGTATGTGTGGCTGCATATTTTTGAAAAGACAATGCATAGTGAGCCAACCTTTGTTTCACCGCGCCAAGAAACTGCTTCGCACAGTGGTATTATAACACTATAGTCGGTCGCAATCTAAGAATAAAAAATAAACTGTACTGCTGTCCATTCGTAATATGCGCATCCAATTACAGCCGCTCTTTGCTATGACGTTGTTATTTAGACGAACCAATGAAAACTGCAACATGGTGCCGTTTGCGACGAGAGATGTGGCGCCGCTGCACCGAGACTGCTGAGACCGACAGCCATCAATTCGATTATCCTGTGTTGTTTGTTTCTTCCAAAAAAGCTCCTTCGTACTGTTATCCGCACGTACCCAGCATCATCGTGGCCGGTCGTCATTCAGTGCAGCCAAAATTTGTGATTGTGCCGCGTCTGAAGTATGCCGAGGTGGCAGCAGCTCGGAGCGTTTTACAACGTTTTATGGCGTACCGTCATTTCGGCAGCGGCAAGCATTTCCTGCATCGCTTGGACACACCAAACATATCGCCTGAGGGTCGCCACACTCGTCGACTGTCGAGTTCATTGGTGTGCATTTACAAGGTGAAGTCGGAATGCGCGCGTCTGTGCACGATTGGCCACGGCTGGCCTGGAAAGGGGCACGAGCGTTTCGTCCTGCGGCTTTCACAGTGCGTCTGCTTCCACCTCCCGCTGCACCACCGTGTTGTCGCTGCAACCCTGCCGTTGCTAAGGTCCCTCTATTTTGAGCCCTTGCTAGCCGCTGCGTTCGCGACTGCGGTCCACGCAAAAGTAGATGCGCAACGGAGAAAAAAAATTGCCAGACGCCATGCAGCAAGCAAAGACGCCTATAACTACGGCAGGGCCCTGCGCCCCTCGCGTTGAGCAGTGGCTCTAACCACGGAGAAACGCTACCATTGCGTTAAACTCGACTGCGAAGGCTGTAAGGCGGAACGCTAGCGCGCCTTTCTAGTCCGGCTGCGGATTGATCGCCCACAAAAGCCGTCGCATTAGCGTTGCCAGATGTGTATGTGTATGACTGGTAGCTCGCAACATGGGAATCTTGGTGATGTTTAACACAAAAGTGTTTTATGCCAGGGTCCACCAAGACCTCACTGACATCATTTCAGTCACGGAAATGATGTTGGTAAAAAGCAAATGTACAGGTGAAGAAAAATTTTCGTTGATGTGGATGACCTGGGAGTCGAATCCACAACCTCTCGGTCCGCGGGGACAGGTGCCGGACACTCTAGCCACTGTGCCACCGTTTTTTTTTCTTTATTGGCTTTACAAACGCGGCTTATATATCTCGCATCATCTCCGCGAAACAGACGGCAGGGGCAACGGGAACGCGTTGCCAGAGGGTAACGCCTTCTCTATGCCAGAGAGAAGTGGAACGCCTTCGCACGTTTACGGCTCAAGCTACGAACTCTGCTGCTCGCGTTCCTGAAGCACTGTGTGGTCGTGTATGCATAAAAACAGCGTTTCCAGTGCCTCCTTTCAGCGCACTGGTTGGCACTGGAAACTCTGCATGGTGCATCCCAGTGTGCTACAGCGTGCTGGGAGGCACTGCGACAGACTGTACAGCGTGGCCAGTGCAGCCCAGTGTGCTGAAAGACTGGGAATACTGTACGGTGTGGCCCAGTGTCTTACAGTGCACTGGGAGGCACTGGCCACGCTGTACAGTGTCTGCCTGCGCACTGGGAACACTGGCGGCACATTGGAATAAACTGGGCGCGCCGGGTGGAATTCGTATAAGGTTTGGTATTGGATCACGAGAAGTCGAAAGAAAAACTAGAGTATTTTCCAAATATTTTTCTATATTATAATTCTGACCATCTGGGGTCCTTATTTGCATGTATACACGCACATTTACAAACACACCAATGAACATGCATAATTAGTGGATAAACTCTCCCTCCCCAAAAAGAAAAAGAATTCTGGCTATGCCCCTACGCTCGGCACGACTGCAGAGACGGAGTGACGAAGTTGCGCGCATGTGGCAAACGCACGCTGTGGCCGCTGCTCGCCATCTATGCTGGTGCTAAGGGCAGGTTTCTGATCCTTATAGTAATAATAACTTCTGGGTTTTGATGTGCCAAAAGCACGATATGATTATGTGGCAGGCTGTAGAGGAGTGCTTCGGTAACTTCGACGATTTGGTCTTCTTCAACATCAGGAGGGTTTCGACCTGGGCTTGTTGGTGATTCATCTTGATGAGAACTGATGCGCACAAAAGACAGGGACACAAGAAGGAACATACATGGACAGACGAAGCGCAAACTAACAACAGTTTATTGACAGGAAATGTGACCTTTTATATGCCAAAAGACACTCATTTCGTATTACAAAGGAAGCAAAGACAATCTAACATACACGTGTAGTACCAGTGAGATATGCTATTCCTTTAGCTGATAAAGAGATAGATGGCATGCTGATGCATTTGTCTTTGAGACATGAGATGGAAGCTCACAATATCTCAGGTCTCAAAGACAAATGCATCAGCATGCCATCTATCTCTTTATCAGCTAAAGAAATAGCATATCTCACTGGTACTACACATGTATGTTGGATTGTCTTTGCTTCCTTCGTAATACGAAATGAGTGTCTTTTGGCATATAAAAGATCACATTTCCCGTCAGTAATTTTAGATAACATTCGAAATAAAGCTGTTGTTTGAAAGTAATACTGTTGGAAAGACCAATTCTTCCTCTGTCATTTGATACCGTTTTAGTATCAGTCAATTTCTGTGGCAGGAAAAAGAAATGTTTCCTGGACTACCCGAAAACAACCAATTTTTCCTCGGTCGCGAAAGTATTATCGAGCTTATCGGAATAGCGTGTTTAGCGGAATAGCGGGATCAAAACGCGCACGTGCAGTACACTAAATGGCCTGCAGCGTTTACCATACCCACACTATTTCTTTTTTTTTTTTTTTCAGATTTAACGTTTTCGTGGTTTACGTAGTGTACGTAAAACATGGCGGTGGTTTTGGACACCCGCTTTGAACTGAAGTTGGCTTTGCTGTTGAAGGATTCACTTCGTTCGCAGCAAATCAATGTGCTTAATAGCTTCGCTTGCCTTCAGGCAGCTTCAACGACCGAGTATTACGGATAACTTAGCGCAGTTTTTGAGATCGCTTCCCATTTCGAACGTTCCTACGCCTAACGGGAAGATTGGTGTAAACTAATCTACAACATATAAATTTTCTTTTTTGTGGCGTGGTCCATATTTATTTACTTTTATTATTACTAAATAAAGTAGTAATATTGCTGCATGCAGGGACACATGCGAGCATTTTCAGCTTTTTTTCTTTTCACTTTTTTAACGCATTCATCCTCCGCTAGGTGACTCCACAGTCACAGCTTGTGCACGTAAACTCTATCCCGCTATACTATAGTGTACTAGAATATGGAATAGTGTGTTCAGGCAGCTCGCCATGCATGGCATGAAGCGGTGTGCGTGGATGAAAACCTGATCTGTGAGGCGGTGCTGCTGCAGCATGTGTTGGTGGGGTAGTTAGTGTAGCTCTGCACTCTCGGCTGCTGTGCAGTGATCGACTGTTGCGTGCGTTAGTGCCCGATCAACGAAAGTTTTTCTTGTGATTTCTTTCTGATGCAATAATTCCTGCAGGCCATCTGACAGTGAAGCAATGCCGAGTTGGCAGCGGCACTGCTTTTCACCTGGTACAAAGCAGTACGCTTTCTGAAAATCGTTGGTTCACAGAGTTTTAAATTGTGAGAGACGTGGGCTTCCCTACCCGTCTGACGCATTATTTTATGCTGTAAAGAAACTAGAGGGCATATTCATTTTTTCAGCAAGCAAGAGCTGTGAAGCAACAGCGTTGTTGATGTGCACGATGTGGCTTGCAAGAAAACACTTTGACTGTACCCTGGGCTGCAGCCAGCACTCGCAGACCTACTCACAGCAGCAGCGGTAAAGTTTTATATGCTGACAAGACTTCATGTTCTCGTTAAGGGTGTCAACCAGTCACGAGAGGCAAACCGAAAAAAAAAAGAGGAAAAGCTGCACGCAACAATCAGTCGGTGTTCATAAAAGTACCACTGCGACCATTTGGTCATGAACTCATAAAATATTCGCAATGGTCACAAATGTAAGGTCAGTGTTTCAGTCCACTGCAGTGGGCCCATACATCTGTAAATAAACAGTTTCTTCATGCAGTATGGCTGTGGTGTCCATCATAGCTTCCTTTTGTTTGTGCAACATCCCTTCCGTGACGGCCGCATTTCGACGGGAGCGAAATGCTAGATGCCCGTGTACGATGCGGTGTCAGTGCATGCATGTTGAAGAAGACCAAATCGTCTAAAGTTTTTTGGGGGGGGGGGGGGGGGTTTAACCACTCAGTATGCGTGTTCGTTCGTGTGTTTGTATGTGTGCGTGTATACATGCAAATAAGGACCCCAGATGGTCAGAATTATAATATAGAAAAATATTTGGGAAATACTCTGAGTTTTTCTTTCGACTTCTCGCGATCGAATACCAAATCTTATACGAATTCCACCCAGATCGCTCAGTTTTTTCCAATGTGCCGCCAGTGTTCCCAATGTGCGGACAGACACTGTACAGCGTGGCCAGTGCCTCCCAGTGCACTGTAAGACACTGGGCCACACTGTACAATACCATCCCACCGTCTTTAGCCGGTGGGATGGCCCAAAGTTGCTCTTTCCAGGCTGATATGATTAGCACGGACTTCCTCTGCTCATCAATACTTCATACGTGGCCCTGTCTGGTCAATCGAGGGCAAGCCATAGAATGCGTGGCTGGTCTACTTGTTTCTTATACTGTTCACATTTGTCCAAATAATGGCCTGGGTGGCAGTGGTAATAAGCCGCCAGGTTCAAGCGTTATTGGCTTAGAGGAGACACTGGGTCACCACTTGGTGCTTAACAGTTGTCGGATGCATAGGGGCATACTGGCCTCTTCCCAGTCTGTAATGACTTTAGATCTCCCTGTAGCTAACTGTGCAGTTCCCTCTTGACCTTAGAGGGAGCACCTTGGTGGCTCGGTATGTAATTGCTTAAGCCATGGCATGAGCCGCCTCATTTCTGGGAAGCATACCTGCCAAGTCTCCCGGATTACCCGGGAGACTCCCGGATTTTGAATGTTTCTCCGGGTTGTGCGGGTCATAGGAAAATCTCCCGGAAATCCTGTTTTGCATTGCGCGCCCCGTGCGTCACGGTGACGCGAGGTGGGACGTTTTGCGTACAGATGCGCTACACGCAATTTAAAAATTGATCCTAAATGAGTTATAGGTTATATCAGCCGTTAATATTCCGTAGATGATGCATTTGTGTGCACACAAATCTATCCCACAAGTTATCTCGCCTTCAAAATATTGTGTCACTACTGCTTTAAGTGGAGAGACCAGCACTTAAAAGGGTAGCCGTTACCGATGTCTGTCGAGATAGCGTGTTCGCCAGCGCTTGCGACCGTCCCCGTCTCAACGGCACCCCTTATGGTCCCTTGCCCGACGAAATATCTGGTAAGCAAGCGACGACAGGCCTCGCACGCGGAGCGATGTTATCGCGTGTGCCCTTCGCGCGACGGTGACGGCCGGGTCGTTTCATCTCTGCTTCAACCGCGTTCGTTCCTAGTGCTAGCGCGCATTTACTCGCACGTGAAACAGACGATGCGTAAGCGATCTTATCCCGTTGACAGTGTCCATATAATTGCTATCGCACCCCCCCCCCCCCCCCCCCCCCCCCCCGTTGAGTAGATCTCCCGGATTCCGTTGCTCCAAACTTGGCAGGTATGGGGAAGGTATAGTGTACAGGTGCCCGATCATTTGGACAGAATTTGCTGTTCTGTCAGCGAGATGCACCCCTGGTGAAGTTGCAGAGTGAGGTTTCGGAGTTGCTGATTACGTATCTGTCACAGCCTTAATGAAAGCCAGCAGATAATGAAGCCAAGGAAGGTATAGGGGACGTTAATTGTACTGTTTTAAGTGTATTGTACTAATTGTGATATAAATGCGAAGAAAGTAAAGTGGACGAAAAGACAACATGCCGCCGTCAGGGACCGAACCTGCAACCTTCGGATAAAGCGTCCAACGTGTGTTTAGTGCGTAGTTTGTTTTGACGGACTGTTTCGCCTGTCAGCGTCTGTTGAGAAAGGCCAGACGACACGCTTTTGGGAGGACATTTCGGCCTCCATTGGAGCCACGCTGCCTTCGACCGCCGACATGGGTGCCGCCATTTTGTTATAACTGCCTCAGCTGAGGTGGTCAACCTCAATTCGGAGCAACCATGGTTAGTGGGATAACCGCGGTTAGGCTTTCCGTCCAACTGGATGTAACTGCGGTTTAAGGGAACTAAGGTTTGCCGTAACTGGGGTTAGCGTGCCCGTGTAACTACGGTATTAGTTCGCACCCAGTAACGCCGCCTGGACCCCCCGAACTTCCGGTCATTTGAAAAGGCCCATGCTTGCGTTACATCAAATTAGGTGACCACTGAATGCTTCATTTTATTGTTTCTTGTTTTGTGTCGTGCAATAAGAAAAGTGTGCTTTCAGTTTGGGAAGCATGCGGAGCATTGTTTGTGCAGGCACCAAAGGAGGAGCAGGATCACTCGGTGCTGCAGCAGCCCATCACCCTGGGCGTGCAGGGCGTGCGCCAGATCGTCCAGTGCATGAGCAGCGGCAGCCGGGAAGTGAAGGACGTGCTACTCAACGAGTGTAGCGTGCTGTTTGAGTGCAAGGTGTGCCGCAGCCTGTTTCGCAGCCTTGCCAACCTGCTGGCCCATAAACGCGTCTACTGCACCCGACACCTGTGCGAGGCGATGCCGCTGTGCGCGCTTTCGGCGCCATCGGAAGATCCGACCACCGGCGGCGAATTGCAGCTGACGGCCATTGCAGGGAACACGAACGCCGTGTACCAGCGGGTGGCCCGCGAGCAGCAGGACAAAGGACCCTCTTCGAGCCAGGCGACCTCGTCGCGGACGAGCTACCTATCGGCGCGCAGCGACTGTGACCTTACTCGGCTGGCGTGTCTCAACTGTGACACAACGTACACGTCGGTCAAGACGCTCTACCTGCACATGGTGTCCCTGCATTCGACCACGCGCCGCTACTACCCGTGCCCATTGTGCCGCGCCAGCTTTGTGCAAATGTGGGGCGTCACACGCCACCTGGTGAGTGTGCATGGCCAGACCAAGGAACAGATCGTGCAGTTGCGCGACAGCATCCGCGGTGGCGTCCAGTTGCGCAAGAGCCGACTGCAACACATGGTCGACTGCCTGCTGCGCAACAACGGCACCGCCGCCGCGCTGTGCAGCCGCTGCGGCCGGCCGGCCACCGGCTGCCCCCACCGGACGTCGGCGGGCAAGAAGGCCCGCCGCAAAGGCGTGCCGCGGCGCAGGCCGCCGTCAACTCCAGACAGGACTTCCGACAGAACAGTGCAGCCGCAGCAGCAGCAGCGCAGTAGTGCCAACAAGCGCGTCTCGCCGGCCATGGAGCGCAAGATTCTGGCCATCATAGACTACGACCGGCTGGCGTGCCTGCGCTGCGAGCGGCTCTTCTCCAGCTTCTCGAGCCTGCGACGGCACGCAGCTGTGCACCTGGGCTACAGTCGGTACCAGTGCACTCGCTGCAGCTACCAGTCTTACAATCGCGCAGACTGCCGCAGCCACGTGCAGCGCGTACACGCAGACGCGGCGCACGATGCGGAACGCATGATTGTGCACGTGCCGGGTGAAGAGGAAGGCGGCCACCCGATGGCTACGCGCTTCCCGCGCCTCGACTCGCTGTCCACGCTCGTCACGCGCTCGGGTGCGTACCCCAAGAGGCCACCGCCCCTGGGGCCTCAGAAGTAGCTTGCTTCGCTCTTAGCTGCCCGTGAAATGTTTGTGCTGCTGGATGCAGAGTGTTGGCGAAGCAGGTGGACAGGTTGCGCTTCAGAAAGTCCCGGTGATCGCAGTCGTGCGCAACACTGTGAGGCCGCGTTGCACTTGGCTCGACTACATGCACAGGCAGGCATAATTCTGCGTCGGACAGTCACGAAAGACGTACAGCCCCGTCATACGCAAAATAAAAGTGTCAAGAGGTGGGGGTGTAACTGCCCTTGGTTTTGTGCCCCGTGCTATATAGTTATTGCGCAGTTATTGCGAGAGCGCAGCACATGCATGTGGCCATGGGCACATTTTGCTATTGTTGGCTGTTTCAGTCGCTGTGTGCCAACGTCTTGGCACACTTGCCTTGGATTTCATTCCAAAAATCGAGACTATGGCAAAACCAGCTTCACCTATGTGCGTAACTATGGTCTCACCTGACTGTGAGAGGGGCTGTGTGAGTGGATGGTAAGTTGTGCTTTGGCGATGACATGACCCGAGGGAATGTACTGAAATGTAGATTTATTGATAGCTTCAGCGATGACCTTCTTCTTAAGTGCTTTGTGAACAACGTTCCCGAAAGAACAAAAAACTTGTAAGGACGCTTGAGCTTTGCCTTCAAGAGTCGAACGCGATAGCGTAATCGGGTTCCGTGCGCATCGCCTTCAGCCGTGCCGCAAGGAAAGGAGCATTTGTGCGCGGCCTAGCATGCCTACGGCAAGTACAGTTGCGAAGTGCCCACAACGCCATAATTCTTACAAGTTGGCGAAGTACCCACTACGCGTCCGTGAGATTCCACGCGCACCTGTGCGCTGTGTAATCGATGGGTAGCTTTAAACCACCCACGCAGTTGACATGTTTTGACGCCTGCTGCGATTCTACGATTATGCCACACAATCTTACATGCGTTAAGGAGACTCCTCCCACTACATAGAAATCAGTCGGTCCGAAGATTTTTTATTAATTTATTTGCATCTAGCTATCGAATTTTCGCTCACAACCGGCGACGCCGACACCGGAATTTCTGCGAAACGAGTTGTTTGACGCTATCGCATGAAAAACGTCGGTTTCGACGTTGATCAGTAACGCGATTGGCAGACGAGTGCGAGCAAAACGTCACGGAAAGCCTCGTAGGAAAGTAAAACCAGCGTTCAGTGCAGCAAAACTTCTTTGCAGACTAGTTGGTTCATATTTTTAAACTCGACTTGCTGCGCAACCAGCAGGAAAGAAGGAGGCAGACAGGAAAGAGCGCTCTTTTCTGTCTCCCTCCTTCTTTCCTGCTGGTTGCGCAGCAAGTCGAGTTTACAGCGTTCAGTGCTCATCTTTTAATGTGCGTAGGTATTAAGGGGCCGCTGTAACGAAATTTCAGTATTGCTAAATTGATCGTGAGTAGCGATATTACAGAAGGGAATCGAGTTATAGCAAACACCGGAGCGGGGGAGGGGGGGGGGGGGAGCAATAAACCTCGGCACTTTGCCTCCGCAAATAAGGGCCGCATCAGATGTCGCAGACAAAGGTGGTACAGTAAGTGCTTCATATGTGTCCGCTATCTACGTCCGTATGACTTGGCCTTTTTCTTTTTTTGGTATCTCTGATATTCACGGAAGCGCTGTTAACGATCCTCACCGATTTTCACCCGTGTTATGACCCGCTCACGCTAGCGTCAAGCCTGCCGTAACGGTGCGGTACCGTAGAACGTCGGCCGTTGCCGCCCGCGCGAGAGCTGTCCAACGTGCACGGCAAGCTTCGCCGGCGAGGCATTCGTGCCTCCGAAAAACATGGCCGCACTGTCAAAAGCAGTTGTCGTCCACCTCGAATCTATCAAGTGGCCGCCGTGCGCTCTGTAGCTTGTAAGCGCCGAACTGATGCTTCCATTTGCTTTAGATTGATGTCCTTCAGCTTCGACAGCAATGTATTCGTCCCGATTCGGCACTGTTTTTGAGAGCCATACTCAAATAATCGATGCTGTAGGCTTAGCGAGTGGAGATGGGCGCTTCCGAAATCTCAGAGGACATAGCTTATGCGTTTGCTAGTTGTTTCTAATACTCCACAGCGGGCGCCAGCTTGGAGACACGTTATTAGCGAATTTTAGTATAGCGGTAAACGCTTACGTTAGCGTGCGTCTCAACGCAAACGCTAAAACTGAACGCGCTGCGTGCCAACTGGTAGTCTTTTAGTACAGCGCAAGGCATTCCCGCTAACGCAAGCACATACGAAATGCGCTATAGAATCCACAGACGCGCCACTAAGTCGAGCTGAACCAAAGTCACCGTTGTTGCGCCTCCATGGCGCGTTTGCAGAAGGGTGATTCCACGTAAGATCGAACAAACGATGGCAGGTCGACCTCTTAAATTTATTTCAAAATTTTATATATTATTGCCTGATGAATGGCAAGAAGAGATCCGCAATTTGTTTTGCCGCCAAAAATTTTTTCGAAGCACCGGAAATCAATAATGACGAAGAGGTGGAGTGGAGCGCTCATCCGCTCTGCTGTTTTGGCCAACTTTCGTTATGAATTGCACAAAATATATTAAAGTTGGGTAGCTGAAATGTCTTTAACTAAATATATGCATGTTTTTGCTTCTGCTCAGGTATTTTTAGTTTTTATGTGTAATGTAGATGTTTTTATAAAAAACCTGAAATTGGCCCAGGAAACGTTATTTTCTTTACTTTGAAGGTCTTTATCTCAAAAAAGCCTTGTAGCAGAGCGACGAAAAGTCCGCATTAAGTTCTTCGCGTACTTGCCTACCAAACTGCCGAATGTTATATTTATATAACTTACAGGGGCGTAGCCAGAAATTTTTTTCGGGGGGGGGGGGTTCAACCATACTTTATGTATGTTCGTGCGTGCGTTTGTATGTGTGCATGCCTATGTACGCAAGCAAAACTGAAAAATTTCGGGGGGGGGTTTGAACCCCCCCAACCCCCCCCCTTGGCTACGCCCCTGATAACTTATCAGTAAAGAGATGCGATCGGGCTAAGTTCAAGAAAACACCGAACAGTGGAAACTTCAGACGACAATTAAAAAATATATATATATTTCTTAAACTTTGTCCACTTATTCTCCTCCACATCAGCTTTCACAATCATTGAAAACATATTGCATAATTTCGTTGCACTAATAGTTACGGCCCCTCCAATGAGGCAAGGCTCAGCCACGGCCACCTCCGCGCGCCCCGATCCAGGTGGCCGTGGCTCAGCGCACCATGCAGGTCTGAAGATCCGATGCTTCCATGCTTATGAAATAAGCTTAATATAATTTTTCGCTAGTGTGGATGGCAGAAGAGAAGTTCACAGCGTTCCTGGGGTCCCGTCGTTGCTGCATGAACTTGCCGAAAGCTTTCGGTCCAATGCGCTCAGAACCAGCACTTTCCTTCAGCTGAATTTCCCGATGCATCACCTTAAAGGGGCACTAAAGAGGAACTCTGAATTGGTTTAGATCGAGAAATTGTGCTGCGAGAACTCTAATGTCGTTAATTTCGCCATTATAGGTTTATTAATAGAGGAGAAAATCAAGTTCAAAGTTTCATTTTTAAATTTCGCGCCGAAATCTCCCCACGTCACATCACGGATTTCGAATTGTATTTATCGTATTTTGGCGCCATTCGCTCAACAAAATTACCCCCAACTTGGTATGTTAAGTCTATGGACACCTCAGAGGACAATGCACTTCATTTTTATCGATTAGGAACTACGTAATCCCTAGTAGGCGCCGTCAATATATGTGACGTCTCGGCGAATAGTGCCGAAACTTCTAGGTGGCGTCGCCACCCACATTTTCTTTCTGCGAGTTTTCTCGCTTACTAAGCGTCTTCTTGCAGCAAGCGTGGTGTTTTTGGCATCGTGAAAGAGTACTTTACTAATATGAGAAAAATCGTTTTGCTCTTTAGTGTCCCTTTAACTTTACGCCCGCCGTATCTTGCAGCGAACATTTTCGACTACCACCTTCTGCCACCTTCTGCACCTCAGTTTGTTTTCTCTTGACCTAGGCTGGCCTGAACCGACTTCTAACTGCCAGGAGGTTTCAAAGAGGACACGCTGGTAGTCGCAATGATCTCGTTAATGACGTCGATTTCTTTTTCATGGGGCATAAGAATGTCATCGTTCAACTGCGCGTTCCGTGAAGATATTTCATGGCAGTCGTAGCAAAAGCACGCGTAGCACGAGTAGTCCGTCTCACTGACAGTCACTGATCATTCGGGTGTTAAACGTTCCTTCGAAGCATTGATGTCTAGGTCGGTAACTCTGTGAAGTTTTGGCTTTGCAATAATTAAGCTTCTTGTGCTTCGAAAGGTAGTCCCCACAATGGACTCATTCAGAGCTATACTTTCTCGCCATGAGACGCACAGGAGGAGTAGAGCAAGCACTATCGGCGTCGAATGAAGTGTGGACCGCCATAGAAACTATGTGAACAGCGGACCGAACGCGCGGCCAGTTCAGGCCGTCTGCTGCTGACATCTAAGATAGGCAAGCGCAACCGGTTACCGATAGTTTTGCTTTTATTGCGATAGCAATTATATGGACAGTCTCGGCTGGATTTTGCCGTCGCCGTCGCCGCCGTCATGCACCGTATATGTATAAGTATGTATATATATATAAAGGCCCCAAAGAAAACTCGGAAAAATGCTTCCGAAGCGCGGAATCGAACCAGGGACATCTTGCTCCGCAGCGAGCGGCGCTATCCACTACGCCACGAAACGCAGATCCTCCACGTAGCTAACGGCGAGCGTTATATACACACCATTTAGCGCTGGACGGACTCAGAGACAGCAGGCGATAATAAGCGTTTCTTCATTACCAGCGAGGTGGCGCTAGGAGCCCGACGGGCGCATTTAAAAGTCGTCGGCGAGCTCGCTCGCTTCTTCTTATATTTGCGCATGGGAGAAGCTTGCCCTTCCGCTGTCTGCTCGCGCGGTTTTCTCGTGGCGAGGGGTAGACGAATGTTTCACGCTTTCACCGTGATGTCCGCGCTCATGTTACGGCGCGTACGAATGTCACTCGAGCTCAGGGACGCCGCCAAACGAACAAACAGAAGATGAGCGCGAACTATCAAGTGTCACAGCTCGACACTTGAAGCACGCTAGTTTCCTTCGCTGCTTCGGCCGCCTTTGCAACAGAAGCGCTGTTCAAACTGAGAGTATCCATTGGCGAGCCTCACTTCGTATAGCATTAGTTCCTTGCTATCGCATTCATTGCTTCGCCCTTGCGGCGAAACTGTGACTTTTTTTTCCCTTTGACATTCCATAATTTGCTTTGCCACTGGAGTGCCACGTTCACGCTTTCCACTGATTGCAACAGGCGCAGCGCGGTCTATCTGGCAGCAGCGTGCGTGAAGCGAGCGCTCATAGCTCCCTTATAGAGTTTTCATCTTGCTTCCATCTCCGCCGTGTTATCAGCGCCTATAGCTGCGATGCGAACAGAGGGCGGATAGAATAGCGAAGCTCCAGTGCACGTGCGTTCAAGTCACCCGAGAGGTGTTGCTGTTTCGAACTCAGTCGGTCTGAGGACGCGAAAACGAGCTCTCACTGCGCCGTCTCTTACAACCAGGGATGGGCAAAGATACTTTGAAATTGTATCGCGATAGGATACAAGATACTAAGGCAAGAAGTATTGGCGATACAGATACAAGATACTGCCACAATAATTGTATCCGATACGATACTTCGCAATTGTATCTTAAGATACTTCGATACATCCTCAAATTGGTTATTATAGATCCATATATAGAAGCAGCAAACGCGTATACACGAAGATGTCTTGTTGAAAATTTCTTAACTGTGACCTATTTTGTTTCGCATGAATGAAATGTCTGTTAGTATCTCAAAACTTTTGCCCTTGTTGCTCGAAGTACATTAGTTGCCTTCCAAAACAACTTATTGGGGCTTGTTTTAGCTTCTTCACAGGACAACTCTTTATACACTTCGCTGATAGCGGTTTTTGCTTGTCATTTTTGCAATTGATGGGAGTCGCTGCTCAACTTGCCGACCAGCTATCTGGTTGCCATGTAATCACAATAACGTCAATAAGAAGCCTTCGCACGACGGCGCAAATACCGGTGTGAACTTTTACCTTGTCCGTAAAAGACAGTTTTGCACACTACCGTATATCCGGACAGGTGTACAGCAGCAACAACTCTAATAGCGACTTTTTTTTCTTCCTGGGGGGGGGGGTGGCGCAGGGAAGGCATGGTGTATACGGGGCTTGCGACCGTTCGCTAGCGGCCCGGCCGGCACACATGACCGTCTCCGTTCCATTTGTTTTTGTTTTCTAAATAAGTATGTTAGTGAGCTACACAGACATGACTGGTCTCAAGCATTTCTTTCGTGAGGAACACGTGGTCACCATGTGCTGAAACATAACCGTGGAACAAAAACTCTATATTTCAATCCGCGTCCAGATTTCACTCGTTATGTAGTACATCCGTATCGTTGTTTCTGGAATCCGGACTCAAAGTCCCCTTCAGAAATGACCTATATATGAGATATGTCAAAGGCCTCCTCTCAAATGGCAACGTCATTTTGTTCAAACTCTCTCCGACCCCACCATCTTCACTGTCTCGGGCCTTGGAGCTAAATTTCGCGACTGTGGCCCGCCGGCTATAAGCTGAGTTTGAGACCCCTGGTGTATACGTAGATGACGTAAAACAGCAATGAATTTCCATGTTCTAGTTAGCTGCTGGCGTAAGGGATTCTTTGTTGATACACTCACTAATGTGCAATCCTTTAGCAATTTTTCTTCAACGAGAGAACATGTGCAACACAGAAATACCTCAGATGTCTTGTATTGTTTCACTAAGCGTCGCAGGACACCGCCGCTATTCGCGCTATTGCCGCTTACAGCTCCCATTACGTGGCGATTAGTAATACGAAAAATATTTAAGGCCTAAAACAAGAAAATAAATATAAGTAAAATATATAGGCGGTTGTGTATCAAACATTCACATTGAATGAGTACAGATACACAATACAGACGGCGCCCTTAATAGCTATGAGCATTAAGTATTGTCAACTTACCTGTTGAAACAATAGAAAACTCATCGCCTATGGAACATTGCCTGAAACGGCTCGTGGGGACGCTGATAAGTAAAACGGAGCATTCAGTAAAACAACCTTTCTCGAATCCCCTTCCTAACATCTTTAAGATGGCTCCTAATGATTTCCATTATTATAATGGAAACTCAATTTCGCTATTTTCTTAAGCGGTAAGCAGAATATTTTGTACTCTATACTTAAGGCACGCCTACATAATTATATAATTGCTTTCAATATCGCCTTGGAAACGTGTAAATGTGTAAAGAGTTGTAGAAATAAAGCAGACAGAAGAATAAAGCAGAAATCTTATTTTGGGAGCGCGTTACAAAAGACATATACTGCAGTGACCAGACCGGAAAAACAGTGCAGAGACCTAGGTAATGTATGTGATGCAAGATGACAGCTAAGGAAGCACTTGTGCTAATAATCAAATTATGATGTCATAAATTCTATTGAATAAATGCAGATGGAAGTGACAACTATGGTACGCCAAGTTATTTTCTGTTAGGTAAACGCTTGCTTTATTAGGTCTAGCATCAGTACCAGCGGTGCTAAAGTTGTTGGAACCTTATTTGCATATATGTTAACTCATTGCATGCAAGTCAAACCTACATGCACGAGATCCTTCTAATCGCTTATACGTAAAATCCACGGGACGCAAAGCAACCCCATTCTTGCACGCATCACATTTCGTTACGGAGCAACACTCAAGAGGACCTTCAATAACGACACTGTAACAACATATCAGAATTTGCGCGACAGACGCCGCACACAGTGGAGTACGCGGCGCAGGACAGTGGCTAAGAGCAACTGTCGTGGTATTGGCGCAACTAAAAAGAAAAGAAATCGAGAAAACAAAAGGTACGTGGGCTGGGCGTAGACGTCCGCGCGCTTGTCTTCTGATCTTCTACCCTCATTGGATGACTCTGGCGTAAAAACAAAATAACGTCACTGCCCTTAGACTTATTCAGATGGCTTAGTGGCACCAGTACCAGCTTGAGAAGTGGAGCTTGGCCAGTGATTATTGTGTCGTGCGATTGTGTTGCGATAGAAGTATCTTTTATCTTAAGATACACGATACATTTTCGAATGTATCGGAAATACAGATACAGATACTCGTCTTTCGAGACGTATCGTGATACAGATACAAGATACCCATAGAGTATCTAAGATAGTATCTAAGATACATGTATCTTCGATACTGCCCAGCACTGCTTACAACGAGCTTCTCAGGTGCGCGCGCGCCTGCTTGGTAGCCCCGCGCTCGTGGCCGCTGCAGTGACCAAATAATTTCAATATTAACGTCTTCAGTGCCGCCGACACCTTTTTCGGTACTGCTGGCCTTTTAATAAAAAGAAATCCAATCCTGCCTGCATTTTATACACTTGCTGGGCAAGAAGTCGGAATTGCCAATCCTTGCCTAAGGGTCTCATTGGAGGGGCCGTAACTATTAGTGCAACGAAATTATGCAATATGTTTTTAATGATTGTGAAAGCTGTTGTGGAGGAGAATAAGTAGACAAAGCTTAAGAAATATAAAAAATGGGTTTTATTTTAAATTGCCTTCTTAAGTTTCCATTGTTCGGTGTTTTCTTGACCTTAGCCCGATCGTATCTCTTTACTGAAAAGTTATATAAATATAAGATTCCAGGGGCGTAGCCAGAAATTTTTTGGGGGGGCAGGGGGGCTGTTCAACCATACTTTATGTATGTTCGTGTGTGCGTTTGTATGTGCGTGTTTATATGCGCAAGCAAAACTGAAAAATTTCGGGGGGGGGGGGGCTTGAAACCCCCCCCCCCCTGGCTACGCTCCTGAAGATTCGGTAGTTTGGTAGATAAGTATGCGAAGAACGTAATGCGGAATTTTCGTCGCTCTGCTACAATGCTTTTTTGAGATAAAGACCTTCAAAGTAAAGAAAATAACGTTTCCTGGGCCAATTTTGAGGATTTTTATAAAAACATATACACTACACATAAAAATGTGGCAGATCCCACGCACCGTGGGAATCGATGTTACGCGTAGCATGCGGCGGGAATGTGACTGTGGCGTAATTTTTTATATTGAGTGGAACGTTACGAAGTGACGCTAAAGATATGTAGAAATGTTGAAGCGTCGCCCACGTGTTATATATAACCAGTTGTTTACAGTTGTGTAACGATGCCAACAGCGAGTATTTCTATGCTGTATTTTATTGCTTTGAACCAAGCGTTACGAGGTGGATCGATGTGCTTTTTGTAAGTGTAGTAGCTGTGCACACATCGTGGCCTTACCAGGCACGTCGACAACATTGGCGTTTAAAGGGTAACGTGGTGCGACGTGACGTCAGCCCTCACGTTAAAGTACATACGTCAGTATTATTCAAACTAAGTGCACTTTATGGGGCAGTGATGTGAATATCATACGTAACTTTCGTTAATGTATTCCTCCGGGGTCGAGCAATGCTTTAATATAGCTCGCTGAATCATAGGAATAGAAATGTAGTGTTTATCAGACTGCTATAAAAGCGGAGCCAACACTGGAATCACAGATCTTAATCCGACATGACGCCTGTATCGTAGGAGTACATATGTAGTGTTTATTGCTATCTTCTTAAATTAGACAGCCAGCACCACAACCACAACTGACGCTCCACCAACATTACGCCCGCATAGGCTTTTTTCCGAACCAGTTTACAGACCTGGCGTGGCTCTGCGGTAGAATACCTGATTGCCACGCAGAATGCTTGGGTTCGATTCCTGCTGGGATCCTAATTCTTATTATTTCCATTCGTCGAGTCAACGCTGTCAATGTCGGTTTTTCTTATCGCTCTCGCATTTAAGTTACCAATGTCTGTTCTCGCCGTTCCTGGGTAGATATAAACTTTCAATCACCTGTGGCGCATACCCGTACGCCGCGGCCCGTGGTAAACGGGTATGTGCCACACGTGTCTCAAGGAAAGGGTTTGACGACGTACGCGACAGGATTTTCACGTTATTTATGGCATGCTCCGACAGTCATATTCGTCAAATCTTCTTACCCTCCCATGCCAATTTTGGTCCACACCAAGTTAAGGAGGCGATCATGAGAGCACCCAGACGTAGGCGGCTAGATAGATGATGGGAAACTTTGTGCGCAAAAACCAGACAATTCACAAGACGAAATAGACAGGACGGGCGCTACTTTCATCTAACTTTATTTGTGGCTTCGCCAGCAAATATATGAAAAAAAAAAACACACATGCGCAGAAATCAAATGCATCGTCACAAACACGTAATCACATCAGTAAAAATAATCAAATTCCGTTTCTGCCTTCCAAAACTTCACCGATGTGTCACTGACACACCTACCCCCTATCTTCCTGATATGAAACGCTTCCAGTAACTCCCGTGCCATCTTATCCCTACCTCTGCCCAGAATCTATCTCATATTTAGTTTCGGCTCACATGCCTCGCAACTCGCGCAATGCTCAGCCAAATTAGTACCCCCACTCTTGATAGCCCGTAAATGCCCCCCCGTCCGCCCGGTCATTAATACACCGACCCGTCTGGCATTACAGTAAAACCTCGGTGATACGATCACGGTTCGTACGAATTTCGGGGTGATACGAATTTTTCTGTGGTCCCGGCCAAGGCCCATTAGCCTGCAATGTATTGGAGTACGGTTGTTGCGAACCGATTTGCACTCCGCGACGTTTGATACGAACGTACGCTGGCGCACAGGTACGAACAGGTGCGGCCAGCGCTGTCGCGGAAGACGCGGTAGTCACGCGCGAGGCGACCATCAACGGTGCGTCGTTGCCACCGAGAAAACGCGGGCGAATATTGGAGGCCTTTATGCGCCTTATCGTTTAGATTACAGATGACGTTGACGTCGCGCCTTTTTTTTTTTTTTTTTCGACACGTTTTGAATTTTGAATTGACGGCGTTTTTGAACTGGAACCACGAAATCCACATTTCAGGAGAAAACGGAAGATCCAAGGATCACCTGGATACCAAATTCAACCAGGTGGGCCACTTTCATTTCGAGAAATGTACCACCAGCCACGACGGCTGACGTGCTGGGCCTAACGCCGTCGGCATAGCCGGAGACACCTTGCTACCCGGCTCTAGCGGAGCAAGCATGGAGGTTGTACAGGTAGAAGGCGAAGATATTCAACCAGAAGAGTTGGACCAAGGCAATTGGTTCGAAATTAAAAGAAGTAATCGAAGGCGCAGTGATGACGTGGACCCGTCGCGTAGTGATACTACACAACTTCAGCGAGCTAAGGAGGCTACTTGGAGCAAGAAAAAGGGCTATCGGAAGATCCAACAATTAATCGTCGCAAGCCGCATGCCAAACTTACCAGTCGACGACTACCGGATCATTATAAGACCAAGAGGCGGATTCAACGTGAGCGAACACGCTACAGATCGCATCTACCACAGCGTTCGGCGTGCTGCAAATGTTGAACGTACAGCGGAGGAAGAAGATAATCTTTGCCTCAACAAGAAGCAAAATATCATAGTCCTCAGTACACCATCGAAAGAAAGAGCCAAAAAATACGTCGCAATAACCAGTCTCAGCATTGGGAGCAAGGAATATGAGGCATGCGCCTATCGCGCAGCACCGGAGAACACCTCGAAAGGAGTCATCCGAGGCATCTCTGCCTCTGAAAGCCCGGAAGACATCGTTAAGAATCTGGTCACTCCTCGTAATCCTAGCGTCCTCTACGCAAAGCGTATGGGCAATACAAACAATGTAATCATCATTTTGATGGCTATCACGTCCCAAGCTATGTGAACTACGGAGCAGCGCTTGTTCGCTGCGCGCTTTACAAGAAACAATTTGACATCTGCTATGAATGCGGCAGACTTGGACACCGCGCGGACGTCTGCCCCAATCCTACCGACAAAATCTGTCGGGGCTGCAGCACCAAGAATCCAAAGCAAGACCATGATTGCAAAGCAGAATGCCAACTATGTGGAAAAGACCACCCGACGGGGGATAAACGTTGCCAAGCCAGGTATCGGATTCCATACCTCGTCAAACGACGAAGATGGGAACGTGCCAGGAGAGAGGAACAGGTGGAATACGACAACTACGTTGACAAGCAAAGAAGCCCAAGTACAACCAGCAGGAACAAATCGGGTTCCCTCACAAGGGTCAGGAGCAGGTCACGCTCCAGCAATCGATCAAGGTCAAGGTCCACAACCCGCAGTGTCAAGCCCACCAAGCCACCCCAGGCCACCGACAACAGCAAAGGCACTACCGGAAACCAGAACACCGGACCCCCATTACAGGTGAGCTGGGCTGACGGGGCTTCCGGAGCGCGCGCGGAGGCAGAGGCTGAATCGAACGCTATAAACAAAGAGTTGGAAAAAGAACTAGCAGAAATGAAAAAAATTATGCTACAACACCATCAGCGGATTGTAGCTCTAGAAGAAGAAAACAGTAGATTGAGGGCAGAAAACACCACTCTCAAAAACGGGCGAGGTATCAAAATAGATAGTATAGAAGAACAAGTGGCAGACATGGAGGAAGAGGCTAACACGCCAGCCAAACGCAAGGCCACAGACGATAACCAGACGATCACAGTTAAAAAGACTAAGTCCAATAAAACTATAGAGAAAAGACAGGATGCACTCGACAGGAAAATTGACAGTCTAGAAGACAAACTAGATATCCTAGATTCAAGCTTTAAAGACATGGCTGCACAAATTACCCAGCAAGTTACACAGGCTATTATGACCCAAATACAACAACAATTTAACACAATAGCTACTAGATTTACCGATATTGAGACTTGTATGAAGACGTGGGGACCTCAAACCAGTGGAGGCGGCCTCATCAAAACAACCAGTAAGCCATATATGAGACCCTCGACATCTACAGTGGAGGGGACCGGAAAACCGTAACTGCCACCATGGATCGACACGACCATTATACTATCTGGCAATGGAACTGTCGAGGCTACAGTAGAAAGAGATCCAACTTACATCAATACCTAATTAATAAGGAACATCCTGATGTCATATTGTTACAAGAGACACATTGTAAGGCCAAATTATCTGGGTACAGATCATTCTGTAGTGCCGACGGGGAGACAAGAGTTGTCACTACTCTAGTGAAACGTCACCACACGGTCGTACAGCATGATACAGGTATTGCGGATGTAGACAATTTATTAATCGAGTTAATACCTCCTAGGAAAAACAATCAAAGTTTATTTATTCTTAATGTTTACAGCAACCCAAGAAATAGACATCCCAATTTCCGATCACTTCTCTGCAAGACCCTCTCTATCGCGGATGGCAGAGCCTTAGTTATTGGGGGGGATTTTAACGCTCAACACATGGCATGGGGATACAAATATCAAAACCCCAAAGGCAGACAGCTATGGCTAGATGCACAACAACAGGGCCTTACTCTCATCACAGACCCTATGACTCCTACGAGGCGAGGGTCTAGTGTTAGTGTGGATACTACGCCAGATCTCACCTTTACCAAGAACATTAAGGATGCAAAATGGCTCAACACGCTACAAGATCTAGGCAGCGATCACAGTATCCTCGAAATCACTGTAAAAGCAGGGCCACGCAAGTCTAAGGGCAAGCAGCTCAAAATTGTAGACTGGGACAAACTCAGACAAATTCGCAAGGAAAAGGATAATACTATCTCAGATATAGGGGACTGGAGCACGCAGCTTAAACAGGATGTTAACTTAGCAACACAAGTCATCCCCCAGGAAGCGCAAATGGAACAGGTAGACAGTAAACTTTTACATATGTGGGAAGCAAAACAAGGTCTCCTGAGAAGATGGAAAACCCAGAGACACAACAGGACGCTCCGACGAAGGCTATCTCGGCTTAACAGAGACATAGAAACATACGCACAACAGCTCTGCAAACAACACTGGGAGGAAACATGCACCTCTATGGATAAACAGTTAGGGCTATCCAGAACTTGGAACCTTCTCAGGTACCTTTTGAGTCCCGAGGACACTAAAGCCACGTATAGACAAAACATAAACAAAATATTACACGCATATGAAAACACCGAAGAAGATTTTATTGATGAGGTAGCCGCACGGTATTTATCTCGGGATAAGCCAGCAATACACCCACATTACACAGGCACCAAAAACGCACAACTAGACGCAGAGATCAGTGAAGCGGAGCTGAGAGCAGCTTTACAAAAGGTTAATACCAATTCGGCTCCAGGTCTTGACGGTATAACAAACAAGATGATCCGAAATCTCGATGATGCTTCTCTAGAACAACTTACCAAGTACATTAACGACTGCTGGGAATTAGGCACAATACCACAACAATGGAAAACGGCTCAGATTATTCTAATACCTAAACCAGGCAAGCGGCTACAGTTGGAGAACTTGAGGCCCATCTCGCTCACTTCCTGCCTGGGAAAACTTATGGAACACGTTGTCCTAACAAGACTAACAAACTATCTCGAGGACAACGACGTTCTTCCGCCAACCATGTTGGGCTTCCGGAGAAAGTTGTCGACACAGGATGCAATGCTCCAACTTAAACATGAAATCATAGATAACACAAGTCGAAACACCAAAGCTGTTCTAGGATTAGACCTCAAGAAAGCTTTTGACAGTGTTACGCACGAAACAATATTAAACAGAATAACAGAGCTAGGCCTAGGCCAGCGAGTATACACCTATATTCGAGACTTCCTAACTAACCGAAAAGCACGTATTAAGATAGGAGACATTGTATCCGAGGAACTACAGCTCGGAAGCGCAGGTACGCCCCAAGGGTCAGTAATCTCTCCGATGCTGTTTAATCTTGCTCTGATTGGCTTACCAGCAAAGCTACAGGAAATCGACGGCCTCCATCATACCATCTATGCTGACGATATTACCTTATGGGTGAGCGATGGCAGTGATGGACAAGTTGAAAATACATTACAACGTGCAATAGAAACAGTCGAACAATACTTATCAGGAACCGGGCTGGCGTGTTCGGCAGAGAAATCTGAGCTCCTCATTTATAAACCATCACGACGCGGCCGAAAACTACGCTATTACGAGGAAAAGAACAACCTGGAAATTCACCTCACTACGGCGGATGGTAAACCTATACCCAAGGTGGACAGGATCAGAGTGTTGGGACTCATTATTGAAAGTAACGGCCATAATGGAGAGACCATACGCAAATTAGACGCTGTAACGTCTCAAATCATGCGGCTACTTAAACGCATCGCCAACAAATATAGCGGAATGAAAGAAGGCAATCTGCTTAGACTAGTTCAAGCGTTTGTAATAAGCAGAATAGTTTACGTAGCATCATACTTACGATGGCACTCATCAGAAAGATACAAATTAGATTGTTTAATCAGGAAAATATACAAGCAAGCAATTGGACTCTCCATCACCACTAGCAACGATAGTCTACTGCAGCTAGGTCTTCACAATACCCTGGATGAGCTAATCGAGGCACAACGCATCGCTCAATACGAACGCCTATCCAAAACTAAAACAGGCAGGCAAATATTGGATCGGCTTGGTATTACTTATCACACCCAACATGGCGTCAAAGTAGATATGCCCAGACATATTAGAGGCGTGATAACCGTGCTTCCTATACCCAAGAATATGCATCCCGCCCACCATCAGGGCAGACGGGAAAGCAGAGCACGCGATATACAAAAGAAATTTGGTCACAGCATAGACACCGTATTCGTAGATGCAGCTAGATATAGACACAAGCGCGCCTACACAGCCGTGGTGATAAATTATGAGGGAAAATGTTTGACGAGTGCTACCGTCAGTACGCCACACGTAGAAACCCCAGAGGAAATAGCTATCGCATTAGCCATAGCACAAACACAAGCGGACGTGATCGTCAGTGATTCGCAGACGGCGATACGAAACTTTGCAAACGGCCGAATCTCCCCAGAGGCACTTCAAATTCTACAACTCGGTAATAATCAAGAAAAAAGTGTCCATCTGATATGGACACCCGCTCACACACTATCAGAAGGTAGTAATGAGGCGGCGCACCGCATGGCTCGAGGGCTTACAGACCGAGCATCGATTAGTGCCGTCTCAGGGAATACCGATGAGTGGGAGTGGGAAGATAGAATGACCACATTTCACGAAATTACAGTACACCATAGATTGCAGAGGCGTACATTCCCACCGCCTCACCCGAAATTAAGCAAGAAACAGTCTGTCGAATGGCGGCAGTTACAAACCCGATCCTACCCGAGTCCAGCTATCATGCATGTAATACACCCAGACTTATACACGACAGACAAGTGTAGGCATTGCGACTCTAGAGCCACCTTAGAGCACATACTATGGGGATGTCCAGACATAATAAACAATAGCTGTGATGCAGCCTTAAACAGCGACAGCCTCCGCGCGCGCTGGGAGTCTGCGTTGCTCAGCTCGGACCTGGAGCAACAACTCTGGGCCGTCCAGCGAGCCGAGGAAGCCGCCAAGGGCCAGCAACCCTTGGCCGAAGCCTAGGCGGGATCCAGGCCCATCCCACCAATTCGCAGGGCAATCAATAAAGTTAATTCATCATCATCATCACGTTGACGCGCGCTCCGGTGCTCGAGGCAGCAGAGTCTTTGTACTGTGTTAACACGTGGCTGCCGCGTCGATGCAAGCCATGTCCCCGCAATCAGACGTTCTATGAAACAAGACTAAACTTGCGCTGCGGGTCCGTCATGAAGTCTCATGAAACGTGGACGAAGACCCCAAGAGACGAAGCGGACGGTCTTGGCGAAGGAGCTCGGCCTCTATCTATCGTGTGCAAAGCGCTTCTTAAGTCACTTTCGCCGCATACTCTGGTGTCATACAGAAAAGCGTAGTAAGATTAGGAAGGGGCCACTAGCGGTCACGGGGCACAACGCATCAGGTTCATTAATTACACACGCGCGCATGCACCGTATATTTACGAGTGCAAGTATGATTGTTGATGTTTAAAAACTTTACTGGCATTCATTCAGAGCTGTTCATGACGTCGCTGCGACCCTGAGAAACACTAAATCAAAACGTATGCCAACTTTCTTTTGTCCTATACTCCTATACTAAATTTCCATGTTTTCTGGTGGTACGAATTTCAGATGATACGAATATTTTCCGTAACCCCGCGAGATTCGTATCACCGAGGTTTTACTTATATACGCCTTGCCGCAGGTCAAAGGGACTTCATATATAACAGTCAACAAACTTCCTACCGTGTTTTTTCTGGCAACCACGTTTCTTCCCATCACGAGAAACACGCCAGCACAACTCAGCAAGCTTGTTCGGAGCGGAAAACACTACTGGCACCTTATGACGGTTCGCCACCTATTTCACATCGTGCGCAAACTTATGTACGCACGGCACCACAACAGGCTTGACCGTGCTCTTTTTTGGGGTGCTTACGTTTCCGAACATAACTTGCTTGGTTTCATGGTTAAAAACAGCGCGAAGAAGACGCGGACAAGAAAGAACACAGGATTAGCGCTGACTGCCAACTGATGGTTTATTGTTAAAACGCGCAAAATATACACAGATACAGAAAAAATGGGGTATGGGAAACATAAGAGAGCTTCTAGCGGCGCATGCGTCCAGCGGCACATTTTCGTTTAGTCATAGGTGATTAGTTACGGAGATAGCAACACTCCTTGTCTGTTAGATTAATAGACGGCTCACTTACACATGCTTCATCTTTACATTTCATTGCGAAAGCCTCGTAGACTTCACGTGCTGTCTGGTCCTTGTATGTGCGCAGCACACGAGTCTCCTTAAAACGAGGTTGGCAGCCACACTTTGCACAGTGAATGGCCAAATTGCTGCCGCTTCTTGCCTTGAGGTTGTTGGCGTGTTCGTGCAGACGGTCGTTCAGGCAACGGCCCGTCTGCCCGATATAGGCACCCCCACACGAGGTCGGGATCTCGTACACTACTTCACACCTGCAAGGGACATAATTTGTTGCGTGCTTTCTTATACAACCCTTGCCGACTTGCTTGTTCTCATTCACCTTCTTGCAAAGGGTGCTCAGTTTGTTGGGGGCCGACAATACTACATGGACCCCCGCTCGCCCAGCGGCCTTCTTGATGCGGTGGGACACACTGTACATACGGGATAACCACAGTCTTAGACTTCTGAAGGCTCGGCCGGATGCGTTCCCTCGTTGACCTCACTTCTCGCAAAAGAGCTGCGCTCAATCAGCAGGCTCTCCGGGTAGCCGCTCTCCTTTAGCCTCTGAACTTGCGACCCATAGCTGCTTGCGATCGAGTGGTGGCAGGCGCGAACGAGGGCATTTCTCAGGGCTCCACAAGCGATGGCCCGTTTCAAAATCTTTGAGTGATTCGATGAAAACGGCAGGAGGAGCTTCTTTGATCGTGGTGCGTAAGACCAGCAGGTGTGGTTTAGGCCGAGGTAGATTTCCATGTCAAGGAAGCGAATCTTGCCTTCAACAGGCAGCTCTCGGGTGAAGGTAAGGCCTGGAAAACAGGACCGGAACATACCAAATATTCTTTCCACTTCACAGGAGGTCTCCTCTGGTTGGACCCGGAATAAAACCAGGAAATCGTCGACATACCGGAAGATCCGGGCCCAGCCGGCGGACTGAAGCTTCTCATCGAGGATCCCATCATAATGAGCTAAAAGCAGATCGCTCAACACAGGTGCGATGCGCGAGCCGATGCAAACGCCATTCTTCTGTACGTACATATGTCCATTGTGTTCAACCGCTGTGGAGCATAGGTACAGCACCAGCAACTCCTCGAACCTGGAGGCGCTGGTACCTATGGTGTTTTGAAACCGTACGACTCCGTACTCTTCTATACCTTTCTTCACGACTCTGACGAGGTCTTCTTGCGGCAGGGAGTAAAATAGGTCTTTGATGTCCACAGAGAACGCCTGCGTTCCCTCAGGGCAAGACCTGGCTAGAAAGTCCGATACCTCAGACGCCCTGTGAACCATGTACGGGTCATTCACTTCAAGAAGCTTCAAACAATTGAGTAAATAGCTTCCTAAGCACCTTTGCCAAGAACCAGCCTCGGAGACAATCACCCGGAAAGGGGTACCTTCTCTATGTGTCTTGGCAGAGAAGAAGGCCTTAAGACACAACACTTTTGAGTTCTTGAGTGATGCAGCAAGCTTCCGTAAACCCGCTTCTTCACACACTTCCACAGCCACCTTCTTAGCTTTTGATGGGTGGAATTCTTCTGCCGCCTTGAAGTTCTCGCTGAGGGCTTTGTCGGATAAAAGTCGGTACTGGTCTGGATGGACCACAACAAAGGCTCCCTCCTTGTCGGACTGCAAAAGCTTGTAGTTCTTCTCCTGTAGCGAGGACACGATGCCCCGCAGGTTGATGCGTCCTGAGCTTGCAAGTTTCGACGGTAGTGCTTCGATACATTCGAGAACTACGCGGTCCGCTTCGGGCGCGGTAGCCTTCTTGGCAGCAGCCCTAACAAGGGACAGTGCTTCAACCTTGTCCAACTTCGGAGCTAAGCAGAATTTGGGTCCCAGCCTGAGGACGTACTTCTTCTACCTTGTCGGGGATGGCTATATTACCCAACTTCTTGACTTCCTGTCCTAGGAGGTGCGATTTTGGCTTCTTAAGTAAGTTGGCGAGCATGCTCCTCCGCACGAATTCCTCCACACGAATTGTGGTTATCCCGTATGTACACAGTGTGTCCCACCGCATCAAGAAGGCCGCTGGGCGAGCGGGGGTCCATGTAGTATTGTCGGCCCCCAACAAACTGAGCTCCCTTTGCAAGAAGGTGAATGAGAACAAGCAAGTCAGCAAGGGTTGTATAAAAAAGCACGCAACAAACTATGTCCCTTGCAGGTGTGAAGTAGTGTACGAGATCCCGGCCTCGTGTGGGGGTGCCTATATCGGGCAGACGGGCCGTTGCCTGAACGACCGTCTGCACGAACACGCCAACAACCTCAAGGCAAGAAGCGGCAGCAATTTGGCCATTCACTGTGCAAAGTGTGCCTGCCAACCTCGTTTTAAGGAGACCCGTGTGCTGCGCACATACAAGGACCAGACAGCACGTGAAGTCTACGAGGCTTTCGCAATGAAATGTAAAGATGAAGCATGTGTAAGTGAGCCGTCTATTAATCTAACAGACAAGGAGTGTTGCTATCTCCGTAACTAATCACCTATGACTAAACGAAAATGTGCCGCTGGACGCATGCGCCGCTAGAAGCTCTCTTATGTTTCCCATACCCCATTTTTTTCTGTATCTGTGTATATTTTGCGCGTTTTAACAATAAACCATCAGTTGGCAGTCAGCGCTAGTCCTGTGTTCTTTCTTGTCCGCGTCTTCTTCACGCTGTTTTTAACCATGGATTCTTACCAACTGGCTCGCATTCACTCGCTTTTAAGTTGCTTGGTTTTTTGCAACAGGGCCTCAGCCACAGACAAAATACCTGCACATGAGTAGCCAGCCGACAACAACCGGTTTACTTGCTTATTAAAGCTAGCATTGAGTGAGGACCCCAAACAAAGTTTAGCTACAGCCCTCTTGACCGTCTTTGAGTGAGCCGAGCGATAGGGCAATAACTCTTCCCGGGCCCGCGGAGCGTACTCCCAGCAGACATGACCACGTCTTGCGTAATGTTAATGTCTAAAAACTGCAACGAACCCCCTACCGGCAGCTCGTGATGTCCAAAATTCTACCAACACATACAGGGTACGTCAAATCTGTTATTTTGTCAACGCAAATGAGGTAATCGTCCACGTACCGAAATACTTTTCGCACCCCCATCCCATTCAAGCATTGTTGAAGAGCACGGTCTACAAAGGCTAAGAACAGATTACAAAGGGCCGGGGCTGCGCATGATCCAATACAGATCCCTTTCTTCTGACGGTAAAATTTGCCCTCAATTGAGATGAATGTCGAACCAAGATAAAATTCAAGAACACGCAGAAAGTTAGCTACATATAAACCACAAGAATTTTGAAAGTCAACCACCCCACACTCGCCTATGGCATCCCTAACCGCAACAAAAAGGTTTTGAGCCTGTCTTGAGAAAAGAAATGGCTTTCAGTCTTGAACATATCTTTCTCGATGAGCATATATCCTTGAGTATGGTGCTTTGGACACCCACATTTATATTCCGCTCAAAGAAAGTGGCCGAACTCCACGTATGCATAAAACTCCGTCACATGAAAAATGAAATAAACAGGAAAATGAGTGCCGAGAACGTGAGGTGTGCTCTTACGAGGATGATTACTTTTAAAAACCAGCTTGGTAGAGACCCTTCGTCGGTGCATGCTTGCAAGGAAAACGCCAAAAGGGATAGAATAAAACTGACTGCATTCTTATCTGCCATTTGGCTTGGGACCCTGAAACGGTTTTTTGAAGTTTTGTCAGCGTTTAGGCAGGAGCATCCCCAAATCGTTCGCACCAGAAATTAAGCGACGCACTGTGTACCAAGGCCGCTACGGAATTTATATTTATACCCTCCTCTTTACCACTGCCTTGCACCCTCAACTCACAGACACCCTGACATCGCCGGCGATCGCAGCGCTCTCATGAGCGCACTCGACGGTTTGAGCTTCGCGACGGGTTGCGCGTAATCTCGGAGGCCCAACAAAGACGAAGCTCGCGGAGTGGTTGATATCTGCTCCGACAGGTGCCGCCACACTACCAGCAGATCTTATTTTATTCTCCTGTACGGCGACAACCTGCAACAGCATGCGGACAAACAAAAATAATTCGAGAACGGTCATCGATAAGCGTAAACTCGGGCAATGTGGTTGTGTCTTCAGGGGTGAAGTTACAGCCACAAAAACGTGGATCGTGGCGTTGAACGGATAGCGAGAGCGCGACGCTCATTGCAGCGACGAGCTGAAGGGATTCCGCTCGCCAGATGCCTCACGAACATTGCACGATGTCGCAGCTTTACAAGTCACCAATTGCTAGAAATTGCTGGATACGTGGTACACAACAAGGCTGGGGCAATTAATTATGTCCAAGAAAAGAAACCTCAAGATAAACACTCTCGCTCAGCTCACGTCAACACGGAGTACGTTGTAACGCAGGCAGACGACGCTCGCTGCCCACAGGAGGTTCAGTGACGTGTACTGGACATATCCAATCAGATCAGCCGCCTGCGTGACGTCGCGCTTCCAATACGACGCGCACTGGAAGTGGGCGGTTTGAAAACGCGTTTGGCTGAGCCGCTGTGATCGGTGGCGATTCGCAGCTTTAAAGCCTTGTAATAAATTACACAGTTTTCGCACAGAGCTTAAATCGGTCTGTAAATGATCCTTAGGACTTGTTCTACCGGCTCAATGTGTTCGTACATAATCGTCAAAACCGTTTCAGGGTCCCTTTAAAGGAGTACTGACACAAATTTTAAAAAATTTCCGATTGTTGCTCTAAATAAAAATACTGGTATCGAGAAACCTAAAACGAGTATTGTGGTGCCCGGGAATGCATCGTATATATTTTAATTACCGGTACCTTCAAAATACACTTTCGGTTTCGATATCGAGGGGGCGGCTTCTCAGTGACGTTTCATGTCAGTATGACGTCACGGAGATACAGAAACTCGCGACGTACTAACGGCAAATCCGTCATCTGCTCGTGGTGCACATAAACAACGATGAGTGAATTGTCGTCCAGTGACACTGACAGTGATTTCTACGATTTAGGCTGCATGCAGGACGCAGACATCGCAAACTCGGGGGAGCTTGACTCGTCGGGATAATGTGCATTGCGGTGGGGCTGGCTTGCAGATGCTCAGCGAAGAAAACTTCAAAGTCAAATTAAAATAATTGATACGCGTTCTCCAACACCGGTGTGTGGACAGCGTTGACACAGCATACCAAGAAAACGGAAAATGTCCCTTTTGCGATGTCTCAAAATCGTGTCAGTACTCCTTTAATGCTCGCCATAACCGTTAAAAACCACGGCGGAGAGACGTGGGCAGCACAGCGGGCGCGCTTTAGCTCCCGTTTCTTGCCTCTAGTAAGATGGCCGCGGCGCGCGCGGCGCGGCTTCACTGCGGCTTACTGGTAAGTAGCCTCCACTCCAGCAAGATTGATTTAAACCTCCTTGATTATATCAATTATATCTCCTCTACTTTCTGCCTGAAATGAAGGTTGTGCATATCGATTCCAGCACCCAATCTTTCAGTTGGGCTGGAAATCTTGGCTGCAAAAGTTTTAAGTACCTCTTTAATGTAAACGCTTGGTTAATTTTAAAATACGAGCTCTTTGTTCCCTGCGAAGGTAAGATCTCTAGTTAGGATAACACAATGATGCACTGATCACGAGGGGTACCTGCAGTATCTGTTCGGGGAAATTTTGTAGGCCGTGGGTGGAAAAAGCTCCCTCTTCGCTGAACGCTAGCATTTTTTTTTTCGCCTCTACTAAGATGGCGGCCTCCATTTCGGGGAGGATGAACAGGTGGGTACAGCTTCACTCTTGAGTCATAATTTGCACTCCATCAATTTTTGTTGAACCTCCTTACCTCCTTTACAGTGTTCTAGAAGTTTATAGTGCGCTCACTGAGCGGCGGAGCGTGACGCACTTCATGTCGCCGCCGACAGGCGGCGCGGGTCACAGCGTCACCTGAAACTTTCAGCGGGTTGCAGGGCGCGGATAGCGCGCGTTGTTGTTTTGCGCGCAAGAAAAGTCAATCATACGGTGCGCAACTCACGGAAGTTCTTTTGATGCAAGTTTTCTGTGTGTTGTGGAATGAGTTACTGTCGTTGTGACTGGTTTACGGAGGGCGAGCGATGTTTTAAGCGGCTATTGCATAAATGAATGCTCCTCCACGCAGCCGCTGCAATAACAGGGTGTGTAGTTGGGGGCGTTCGTTTTTTTTTTTGTCCTGCTGATCGATACGATTTTCAATGCACTTTCGCCACTGTACCTATCATAGCGACTTCACTCCCGCCTTTCGAGCCCCACTATGCCGAATATAAACAACGCCTCATTTTTAAAATTTTTTCGCGTATATATGATCTAGCTGGTCTTTGTAACCAACCCACTTAATGTTCTTTTTTTTTTTCGCGAATCAATAATGGGCGGAATCACTCGGTTTCGTAATAAATGTATCCGCACCGTACGCTTAAAAAAATTTATTTACAGACGTAGATCGTACAATTAAGGCTACCAAAACTGCAGTTGGACTCGTATACCCAATAAAAAAATATTTATACATAGTTAATATGAGTACATAACAAGTAACATGTATAACGTGCGTACACATTTTTATTGCACCTTGGAATTGCACCAGCGCGGATAAAACAGGACACGAAGAAACACTCGACAGTGTCACGCACTGACATACTGATTTTATGTACACAAAACCATGCCTATGTATGCGCAAATGTTTGCCATATCACAATATGAATTATCAATGCCGAAAATGTCACTCGTGGTCGAGCAATAAACAGATGCAACAAACGTGTATGAACATCTGCTAGTCGACTACGAAAATGAAAAATAAAGGACAGCAAGAAACGCCGGCGATGTTTGCAGTCGACAGCCGACGTACCAGGAACTGGGGCATCCCAAAGAGAGCCCAATCCTTGTGGACCTCCCCTGCTTCCTAATGAGAGCTACTTCAGCCCCCCCTGTACATTTCCTTTTTCTGTACGTCACTATTCAGCCCGTTTCATCCGTCAGTATAGTTCTGTGCTTAGGACTTCGATAGCGAAACAAGCAGCCACATACCAGCGTTCTTTATTATTTTTTTAGAAGTACCCCTAACCCCCCCCCCCTTTTTTTTTTTTTACTAAACCACGAGTATGGTTTTGTTGTCACCACCCTCGCGCGTTTTCTTGCTTTTATTGCTGTCACACTTGACTCTGCGGTCACTCCTAGCTTCGTTGGGTCCAGCTGTTTTTTGTTGGCAAACGCTGCCCCAGAAATTTCTCTGCACGCACGCTGCATGCTCTATGTGCACAACCGCCGGAGGCTGTAAAAAAGCGCGTCCCTCCCTTCCAGATGCAGCGGCGGGCCGTCTTTGAGACAGTTGCGATTTGCGGATAAGCACAGATGCCGATCCTTCAGAAAAACAAGCATATATAAGTGCACTAAAGCGGCGCGCGTGGTGCCGACAAAGGTCCTTCAAATGAATGAATGGCGTGAACATGCGCTGCAGGGCACACACTAATGGAAGCAGCAGGTTCAGCTACTTGGGTCAGTATAAAAAAAAAGAATAAAACGCTCGAACCCCTCCCCTTCTCTTTTTTTTTTGTGATCTCTTCTTGTGTCATTGTGGTGGCCCTCACCCCGCCACCAACCTCGCGTTTGTTGATACCCCCGCAATTACAGCGTAACCAGCGTATCCCCCACCGACCAAGAGGACGCGCTTCACAGCCCGCGAGAGTTTTCAGGAGAAACTGGCGGCAGCGCCCCTGGCGGGAGCTCAAGCTGTCGACGCGGAGAGGACCGCGGCGGCGCGGCGCAAGGATACGGCAGTGAGCCCACTGCCCCATTCTAGTACACTGTACCTCCTTGGTCGGGAACATAGAGTTTCCTAAAAACACTATGTAGGAACTCTATGTTCGGGACTACTGCGCCATTTTAGAGTCGTGGTACACTTGCCTCCTAGTCGAGAGCGGAGCGCGCCAAGCTGCGTTGTTAGCAGTCTGTAAGCAACACAGACGTGCCGAGGCTCACCCTTCGGTAAAGAAAAACGTCGTCGGCACACGGCGATTGCGCTTTCGCTGAGCACCCACCATTTGCCAAGGTGAGGCCTATTTGCCTGCGCCATCACACGTCGCGTCGGCAGCCGCACACTTGCTGCTTGTCGCCCATGTTTCTTCCCGCTTGACGTTCGGGAACAACTGCGTCATCAGTGCACGTTTCTCGTCTTACCTTAGTTAGTTAAGCTGCCGTTGACTTGTGCTGTTTTCACGCTGTGGTGAAGTGGAATTAGCGGTGTCCTGGTTTAGCCGTTGAATCAGTGAACTGTGTTAAGGTAACGCATGCCAGAGAAACAATTTGAATGCCCTGTCCAGGTACACTTAAGGTCGTCTAAACAAGGAAGGGACATTTTGTACATTCAGGGTGCCAAAATAGGGTGTCATGCCAGCAGTGAAAGGATGCGCTGTGCCATGAGCTAGTAAACCCCCTTTTTTCAGAGCGATCGCTCGTATCGAACTAGCTCATATCGTCAACCGTGCTGGAGCAACCATTTTTACGAGCTGTGTGCGGCAAAAAATACGAGTGAACGTAAAACTGAACATGATAGCATCAGCGCGAAACACCTTGTGAAGTGCAACCGATGCTGAGCTCGTACGACTTGAGGAAACCAAAAAAGGTGCCGTTCAATTGTTACTTGCACACATTAAAGAGACAAGAATATTTTATAGAAACCGGGCCAAAGCAGTGATAAAATATAGAAACCTTTACATTTCTGCCAACTGCAGTCTTGCCCTGCAGCACTTGCCACCAGTTTTTGTGCCAGGATCAGTGTGGCCATTCCTGATAACATTTGCAAATAACCGCTGGGCTCATTCGTTTTTATTTTTGTTTGCTGTGTATTTATATTAATGTTAGCAAATACAGTTCTTTCACTTCTGAGCGATGTGCACCCTAATAATGTAACAATGTGAAGGTTTCTCATCTGGAGGGCTACGTGCCCGTGCAAATGTCTCACTTTGTCTCGTTGTAGCCACACCCTTTTATTGAGGTCCACATTTGTTAACCACAGACAGAACCCCAGACGCTGAGCCCTAACGCGGCGCAATGACCACCCTCTCATCCGTCCTGCGTCTCTTTCCGATAGATAGAGCCATGCTCGAGACATTGTGCAAAGAGGTCATTTTCATCAATACAGCTGACCAGAAAGGAAGGCCTGGTGGGACAGGCTAGTACTGTGCATGGAATTGGCACGCTGTGGATGAACAAGGTTTAAATACTCTGCAGGCATGTCTGCACAAACGGCTGTGGGGTGGAGCCAAGTCCCTCGAAGAAAGAATAGTCTACAGCGCAATAATCGTTATCTGGCTTGCTTGACTTTCCTTTCTTGAACGCTGTCAAGAATGCAATGCCACACTGTTTGTGAACGGGAAGCACCGTGATGCCGCAAGGGCAGCATATGACAGTTGCGTGGCAGAAGTACATCCCAAGTATTCTATTTTTTGTTCGAGTGTGGGGCCGATGGTGTGTGCCTAGAGTGTCTGTGTACGCTCCCGCATTGTCAGTAGGTTCGCCATTACGTTCCAGCTGTGCGGTAAAGCCACTTCTCGAGTGCACAGGAGGTGGCATTTGCTTTTTCTCTGCTAGTCTTGAGCTACATCCAGCACACTTGTTCGGAAGTGCCGTGCAAGATCGCACTTTGTAATGCAGGCTAGGGTCACACCATCTGGGCCTTGGGGGGTCCAATTTCCCGAAAACTTACTTTAACATATTCATATTGTAAAGCATGGAACTGAAATGACGAGGACAGGACAGGAAGTAACACACACACAATGTGCGTGTGTTACTCCCTGTCATGAATATGTCGCACCAACAAGGCCACATATCTACCATTGCCAAGTTTATTTTAACTGCAGAGCTGTTCGAGCTTCAGTTCCATCCGTGGCCGGCAACCACTCAAAACTTGGCACAACTGTGCAAAGCAAAGTAGAAGTATGGCATAGCCATGTATGGTAAATATAGCAAGGGGCGCAAAAGGTAGAGAAGAGGAGGGGAGGGCGTAGCATAGCCTTGTGGGTGGGAAAGGAAAGTGAGGAGGAGGCCACTAGCCCCGCTGTTTCCTCAGTCTTCGCACCACTACTGCGTAGGTGCCTGAATTTTTTTTTTGCCACCAAAAACAAGCTCATGAAGCAAGGCAAGGAAATGGCACCAGCTGTATAGACAGCGCTGCTGCTCAATAAGGAACTCGCCGATTCTCATGGAACAGTGGTCGTATGGCTCGAAACCAGCTTGCTCGTGTTGACCCAGTGGGTGCTCGTATCCTTGCAGGCAGCTTTTATGTTTTGGAAACAATCCACAACTCTTGTGCCAGTAAAAGGCAAAAAGGAAGCACTGCTGCTGCACAAAGCCTGTGTAACCAGCCAAGGGAACGCTCCCACCCACGTGCTCCTCTCCCTACCTGTCCCGTAGCAGTGGTGCCACTGTGGTGGCACAGAGAACTAGGCTCCTCATTCCCATTTCACGCAACGTGGCAGGCCTCACCTTGTGTGTTTCCAAGTGGCCATAGTCTTTTTAAACCGTGCTTTTGCCATGCCCGTTAGGTCGAACATTTGGCTGGCTGACGTAGCAGTTGGATTCTGTCACACTTTTTGACGATGACCTTGCATTGTTCGGCTCGTCGGGTGGGTTAGGCCAAGAAGTGGTGCAGTCCGGCACTTAACTCTAGCCCCACAGGGCTCGAGTTAAGTGCAACGTCATGTCATTAGGGCCCCCTTTTGAAAGCAGTGATTGATGCTGCTTGTAAAGGAAAAAAAAAGAGTGCAGACACCCCGACAAAGAACCAGATATTGTTTGTGGCACGGCACATTACGACAGCTCACAAATGCAAGAAACTTAGTGGCAATGCAATCAGACTGGGGAAGCATGGCATGGAAGCACCTCCGTTAATGAGCCAACCCGACAGCTCTAAGCAGTAAACACAGATATCGGAAGCCTCACTTTTGCCGACTGTGTCATCTTAGGTACCATCTTGGAATACAAATCTATAAGGCTATGCTTTTGCTTACGGGACCTTGGAAATTGTCATGGGTGTGCTGTTCTAAGCTCTGCTATTATGTGTCAAAAAAAAGATCTAATTTTGATGATAAATTTCAGACACTTGGCTATCAGGCTGCTAAGCAGGACTGGATGGTATTCAAGCAGGCCGGTGTTGCATGTACACGGTTCATGATAGGGAAGTGGGAGAGGGGTTTCCGGAATGGTGTGGAAATTTGGAATTGAGAAGTGAAATTGGAGTGGGGGGGGGGTGCTTGCTTGGAATTTTGTAGTAGGTTTCTGTGTGGAAAATCATTAAATCGAATTGTAGATGGTCTAGTGTAAAGCATAATTAGTGCTAGCTTCATCATCAGCCTGTCTACGCCCACTGCAGGGCAAAGGCCTCTCCCATGTTCCGCCAATCAACCCGGTCCTGTGCTTTCTGTTGCCACGTTATACCTACAAACTTCTTAATCTCATCTACCCACCTAATTTTCTGTCTCCCCCTCACGCGTTTACCATCTCTTGGAATCCAGTCAGTTACCCTTAACGACCACCGGTTATCCTGCCGACGTGCTACGTGCCCGGCCCATATCCATTTCTTCTTCTTGATTTCAACTATGATGTCCTTAACCCCCGTTTGTTCCCTGACCCACTCTGCTCTCTTCCTGTCTCTTAAGGTTACACCTATCATTTTCCTTTCCATCGCTCGCTGCGTCGTCCTCAATTTAAGTTGAACCCTCTTTGTAAGTCTCCAGGTTTCTGCTCCGTAGGTAAGTACCGGTAAGATGCAGCTGTTATATACCTTCCTCTTGAGGGATAGTGGTAGACAACCATTCATGATTTGGTAATGCTTGCCGAATGAGCCCCATCTCATCCTTATTATGCTACTTATTTCACTCTCATGGTTCGGCTCCGCTTTACTACCTGTCCTAAGTGTACGTACTTCTTTACAACTTCCAGTGTCTCGCCACCAATCGCAAAGCGCTGTTTTCTGCCAAGATTGTTCCACATTACTTTAGTTTTATGCATATTAATTTTATTAGTTTTATGCATATTATTGTGCATTAGACGGAGCACAATAAAACATGCCTATAATTTTCCGCATAAAATCTGTAGACACTTTTAAACTGGTACAATGAAACTATGCTTCAATTGTCTTGGAATTGCTCCAGTTTATAGAGCACTATGTAATATTGCAATACATGCAAGTTAAGTATACCATGGGGGAATGGCCTTCGGAAATACTCTGTTAAGGCCACCTTGCTTTACTTGCATCAAGAGAGTGGCGTGTTAATGTGGCTTTGAAAACTAGGGAAGGCATAAATGCAGAATTGTTTGCATCCTTTATTGCAATTTCTTAAATCTGTTCTAAAGCTTATCGTTTCTTCTCTCAGTGTG
>NW_023615951.1:0-69293 GCF_013339695.2 Rhipicephalus sanguineus
TCCCACTGTTCTTTAAGTTCTTAACTTTGCCGAGAACTTTCGTGTTGTTTAGTGATATGAACACGTGCATGTTATCTCCTGTTTATCACTTCTGTTAATCTCCTGAGCCTGTATCGCACCACATTTCATGAAAATGTCGATTTTCGGAAATGAGGACAATAAAACGAGACCAGAGATATTTTGTGTTGTGAGTGCAATTCATTCTTTTGCGTTCTGGCACATGCTGCTCGACTGCAGTGTTTGCAGAATGCCTGATTGCAAATTGCGTACATTCAAACGCGCAACGAACGCGCGGCGCAGCATGGGCAGCGAATGCAAAAAAAAAAAAGCGCCCAGCGCGCTGCTTGCGCAGCGCGCGGACGAGGGAGTCATAAAAAAAAGGAGTGAGAGAGGGAGCCCGCGCACGCAAACAAAACAAAAAGAATAAAAAAAACGGCGCACGCGCGAGAGCTAGGAGAGGAGGCGCAGCTGGTGTTAATGTTGCCATGACGACGCATACCGTGTGCGCCGCCATTCTGCACTTTGAGTCTCTGAATCCCAGCCGCCAGGATAGTAACTGAAGGGACGTTTGTCGCTGCCAGCGCTGACGTCATGAATTAAGGCGTCCTATGGGAAGTATACGGAGTAACCTCCCCCTGGCTGAATCGTGTGACAGACAGACAGACAGACAGACAGACAGACAGACAGACAGACAGACAGACAGACAGACAGACAGACAGACAGACAGACAGACAGACAGACAGACAGACAGACCAAAATTTCTGCTTCAAAATATCCCAAGAAAGACTATCGTCTTTAAAAACAGTTGCGACACGTCCCGCACATCGGCGCATGCTCGGGGCAGTCCGATGACACACACTGCCGGATCGTCGCCGCCGCACAGTATCGCTGCAGTTTATCACGCTCGCAGGAAATGGTGGAAAGGTGTTGGACGAACCACAGACGATCACAGACGCCACACCGGGTACCCAAACGGATTCCCTACTACCTTCAGCTGAAATCTTGCCGAGACTCCCGGAAAACTCTACTCTGGGTTCCAACGAACTTGCCGGCGGGCGTTTTCGGCTTCGCGGTAATGAGGATTCTAGCGGGCAATGCGTCTGCATTCAGCGTCGTTGGCCCGTTGTTGGACATTAATTTTTGGCAGGTGGCCTGGGCACGCCATGAGGAAAATTGTTTGTTGACGTTGTTACAGAATTTCCCGGATCCTAGCACTTTACAGCTTCGCTGCAAAAAGGAAGTGTGAAACCTATATACGTTTCAATAATTTTCCGCTAATGAAAGCCAGAAACATAGGAGCGTCAATGTCAAAACATCGCAGTACGGGCCGCATAAGCATGGAAAATTATGCCATTCTGTGGCACTGAATGGGACAGCTGGAATATTAACTGGCAGTGGGACAGGCTTTATGCAAAGTGTTCCCCCACGCTTCCTCAAAGTTGTCGTTGGTGTTTGTTTCAATCGAAACATGTTCTGGCAGCTTTTCAAACGTAGGTAACCTACCTGCGCAATGGTGAAGCATGCCAAGACCAGTGGAATGTATTTTTTTTTCTCGGCTGTCTACTGGACAGTTTCGCGTACTCGTTTCCGCTCCAGCGGCTCGCGTTCTTTTAGTCCGCTCGTTGCCCATAGAGAAGGCGTCTTTGATGCTTGGAATGCCACTGTGCGTAGTCTGGGAAGAACTCTTAATGAGAGGATGGCGAAATTGTCTCCGAGGAAAGACTGCGTGGACGATACCTGCATGGCCTGCCGAGAGAACAAAGAAAATGTAAGCTCGAAGAAGCGCAGTCGCCATAGGCTCACAACGAGCGTGCTTTCAGTAGGCGCTTCCACGAGCGCTCTTGCGCTAATAATGTATACATGCGCAATGTGGAACAAACTTTCACTCGATCTACTCCGGTAGAAGGTTTGAAAGGGAGCGTTACCGATGTCTAGTTCCTGCAACAAGTTCCTACCGATAATTCCACGTTGCTGATCCACTTCGCCTGAGGCGTTTAGTTAATGCAACAGAGAGCATGCTGCTGCACGAGGAAAGTTGGCACTCACTGAAGTTCCCATGGGGTTGAGAAACACAAGCGTAGTGTTTATTTATGTCAGACAAGTGAACATATGCTGCAACACCTAGTCTGGAGACAATGTATGAATCCACGGCTGATAAATTGTCAGATTTCGCAATTTATCACACACAATGCCTGGGCCACACATGCTCCTTTGCGGTTACTCAACAATCATTTTACTTTAACAAAATTCCAATGCAAATGAAGCACAGAGAGATAATTAAGTGCCTCTAACGGCCTCTCCTAAGGAGCCTGCGTATATCGCCTGGCTTATTGAAGTGCTTTCTTTCTCGGAGATCTTCAGAGAATTAGCATACAGAAAATTTGCGCGGCCAAGTCAATTCATTGTACAACTTTTTTGTGGCAGTACATACAGCAGAACAGGCCTACAGCATTTATGTAATTTTCAGCATAGCTCCTGTGTCTTCTGCTGAAAATTTACTGAGGGAATGATCACGACTGTGAATGAATGGGACCTGAAAATAATTGTTAAGCAGGGAATGTCGTTGGAGACAAACGTTTCGACAAGAGAACTCCTATTGTCGGGCTGTTGACGAAAACAAGTCCACTTTCTGAAATGTTGGCAAAACGTGGGCGCCTTAAGGGTACTGCTGTCACAGTACCATGATTATTTGCATAAAAACGAATTATTTCATGTGCTTGCAGAAAGAAACACTTATAACTGCTGATATGGACAGTTTATTCTTAGCTAGCTATTAGCCATCTTTTCCATCCAGATTGTTATTATTGTTGCAATAAGCGCCTAAGCTTGTACCTCCTATAGAAAGTGTGCTTTCATCTTCAGTGATCTGTGAAATTTGTAACCCAAATAACAACGAAAGCCCAACGAAATAAATATCGCTCATACGGCACCATTGGACTGTATAAGCAAGTTGTATGAGACGTACAGCGAGCATAGCCATTTGTATACTGACGCCTCAACCACCGTGGATGGGTCTGCAGGGTCAGTGATCTTTCCTGCAAGAACAACCACCGTGAAGATTAGGCTATCCCACCAGACGAGATCGATAGCTGCGAAACTTGCTGCTCTGCGTAGCGCACTTGGAGTAATTCTTGAGCAACCACCCAAGAAATGGAGCGTGTTCACAGACTCCGAGGCAGCTCTGCAGGGCCTGATATTCGCCTAACGCCGGGGACCTCACGAGCAACTAGTGTTGGAAATTAGAGAGCTGCTCCACCACATCTTCGTGCAAAGACATGGCACCCTTTCAGTGGCTTCCAAGTCACTGCGGCATATTGGGCAACGAACACGCCGACGCAGCTGCTCGAACTGCACACGAAGACGGCGTACAAGAATCCATCCCGTTATCAACAACGGATGCTGCGATGAAACTTCGAGAGATTGCCAATGAAGACATGAAATCCTTGTGGAACACACCAAGTTTACAGCGCACACGACTGCATACACTGGACCCGTGTCGTCGACTTCGTCCTCCGTCGGGACTCTCTCGACTCGACGCAATGGTGCTTTGCCGACTGTGGCTGGGTGTTGCTTTCACTAAATCTTTTGCCTTCCGAATCGGCATGGCAGACAGTGCTGCTTGCAGCCAGTGTGACAGCGAAGAAACGATAGCCCACGTTCTTTGTCGCTGTCCTCGCTACAGCTCGCACAGACTGTCGTTAGATGCTGTGTTGGCCCGCCTTGACGACAGACCCCTGCCGGAACAGTCAGTTCTAGAATGCCGACCCTAACTGTCTTCACACCGAAAATCAATTAAGGCCTTACTGAACTTTTTGCGTGCCAGTGGCCTATTGAATAGGCTTTAGTACTCCCGCTCTACACCTTCCTTTTGTTTATATCATTTTTTATCGCGCGCCTGCTCTTTACTCCGCTTTCCTTTCCATCTTTCTTTCTTTCCCCCTCCCCTTAGTTTAGGGTAACAAACCGGATCCTACAATTCTGGTAGACCTCCCTGCCTTTCTCTCATTTTAATATATCTCTCTCTCTTATAACTTTTAACTAAGGAAGCTTTCTGGGTGTTGTATAAAAGGAACTACAACAATTCTGCTACACTAGTTGTATCCTCATGTGAATGACAGGGATCTGACGCTATTTTTGACTCAAACTTAACGCGACAAAAATTTAGGTTTTCGCATATACGTGGTAATATACGCGCGCATTGCCAAGTAAACTGAAAACGAACCACGTTTAATGTGAAATCACATATCAGATGCAGTACCCGCTTCAGAAGTTATCAACGTTTCAGTGGTGACTTGACGTACCAACGACGTTTGAAATGTTAGTGAGTGTATTGAATTTCCCGCGTTCAGCTTGCCGGAAGAAGAAGACGAGCTTTGGGCCAGCGAGCGCGTTGACTCCCTATTCATGAACCTGACCGCCCGACCAGACAAGTCAAACCGCACAGGATTGGACGAGATCACCTTAAAGGAAAACGAAACACTCCAGCGCTACGAGACCCGACTCGGAAACCATGTTCCAACCTGCAAAAGTCAGAGCCTGGAGCCGGCCTTTCATGCTAACCAAAAGCGAGTCACCCAGGCGAAGGATGCCGCACTACGTGAAGCTCAAGCTGTAAGAAACGTGAACGAGCAGGCCACTTCAATGGAAACTAAGATGGCCGAGCTGCGACTGAATTTGCGCGAGGAGCAGGCTGCTCGTGAGCGGGAGCACAGAGCCCATGAAAACAAGCTAAAGGAACTTCAACGCCTGCTTGTCGATGAATGAGCTCATCGCGAGAACTTCGAATACAAATTAAAGGAAGCCATGAGGAAACCTGCGCAGGCAGAATTAGTGAAGGAGTACGAGTCCAAAGTGGAGAAGCTCACTCAGGAGTTGGACGAGGTGCGCAAGAAGCTGCTGGGGTCGGAGGAGGAGATGAGACTGATTTTCCCCCTGCTGCTCAAGATGCACCAGTTGGTCGAGGAACAACGCCATACTTTGGGGACAGAAAAGAACAGCCAGGACATCGTGTAACGTGTCTGCATCAGCAGACTATTGGAAGTCGGACACAATTGGGTAGCCTGAAGAACCGCCCGAAGGATGATTGGTTGTGCACGCAAGACTTTGCTGCCATCCAGCAAATTCAAGAGCGTCCCTCACTGCTCACACGAGAAGACGCAACCTCACCAAGTGCTGTAAGAATCGGACCCAAGACTACAGAACGCCCTTCCCAGCAAAGAAAACCTGAACGTCAGGACATCGCTGGACCGTTTTGGCAACAGATGCCTGCTGCTGAAAGCGTCGAAGCACCATGTGCTGAGAGCCCTCTGGACCTGCTCGCCTACATCCGCGAGCTGGTAGGAGAGGACGTCCTCAGTCTCCATGCCAAAGCACGAGAGAAGCTTCGGCAATTGAAGGAGTCCGACAAATAGAAAGCTGACACCTTCAGGCCACGTCGAGGAAGCGGAAGGATCGACGCGTACGGAGGTAATACAGCAAGCGCCTGACCGTACAGACGAGACACCACTGCGCGGCCGGGAATGTGTTGAATTTCCCGCGTTCAGCCTGCTGGAAGAAGAAGACGAGCTTTGGGCCAGCGAGCGCGTGAGCGCGTTCGACCAGGAACGAAGGAGCCATCTTGAGGTTCTGGGCTCATGCGGTCGCCAATGTCTGTTTGAGCTTGTAAGTCCGCGTCGGCTGTTATTTGTGCCACATATTTTACAGTGAGAGCTGAGCTTGCAGCGTTAGAGAAACGGGAGTCGCTTTTAGAAGTATATAAATAAGAAGCCACCTACATCGACGTAAGCGCCCAACACATCGTGTGGAAAAAGTATGCCAGCCAGTAAATGATGAACAAGAGGCAGATCGGGTTTAAACTCAATTCTCTCGCCTACAGACTGAACCGCCGGTACCAGGAAAGCTTCACTTATAATAGCAGCTGCGAATGTACTGTAGCATGCCGTGTTGTGTCATGCATCTACGTTTTCTACTCAATGCCTACCAACCCGGGGGGAAAACGTTGTGGGCTAAGAAGGTGAGTGCTAACAGTGCGGCGGGAACTCCACAATACGCACAAAACTTCGGGAATAAATTTCACACGGTTCCCCTGAAAACTTGGCTTGCTTGCGGATGGTGACTCTGTGAAATTCTGAACGGAATATGCAAGGACTCGGCCCACGTCGTGCGACCTCGGCACTTGTTCTTGTAGGTATTCTGGCGTGTAGAACAGTTTTCGACTTACACGGAAATACTACAACTGGGAATATTTTTTTAAGCATGTCAATAGGCCAGGACTAGAAGATGTCATGACGTGTTCCGCAAGATAGGTTCCGACTACCTCGACTGAACCGTTGCAGAACGAAATTCTACGTGAATTAACACTTCGCCATTTAGTTACGTGCGCATCTCAGTAATTAAAAAAAATCCGGCAGATCCCACGCACAGTGGGAATCGATGTAATGCGAAGCAGCCAGCAAAGAGCTGCATACATCGCTTTGTTTATTTTTGAGCCAAATGAAATCATTCATGCTATGGCATCTAGTTCACCATATATCGCATGTTAGCCATGCACGCGTGCATGCACAACGTGGTATATACCATGCCAATGAAACACATATTCTGGTATATACACTGCATGACCGGTCATTTATGTTCATCACGCACTCCTGTCATGCCATACCAATTTTGGTATATATCCAGTTATCTAAACGGCCGGAAGCGCACCATAATAGTGTCATGTAAATCATACCGTACATGACATGCATAAGGTAATTCACATGTTAGGACCTGTAATTTATGTTCATCATAGAGGCACATCGCACAATACTATTTTGGTGTATACCAAACAAGCGAAATGGCCGCGAGTCCACCATGAGCGTGGCATGTAAATCAAGCCATACATGACATGCATGTCATGGTTTTCATGTTACCACCTGTCATTTACGTTCGTCATGCATTCGCGTCACGCAATACCAATTTGCCAATTTTAGTGCATATCAAGCTAGCGAAACGGCCGCGATCGGACAATGAGCGTGGCATGTAAATCATGCCGTAAATGATATGCATATCATAGTTTTCAAGTTACCACCTGTCATCTATGTTTGTCATACAGTAACGTTGCGCAATACCAATTTTGGTGTATATCAAGCGAGCGAAACCGCCGCGAGCGCATCATGAACGTGGCATGTAAATCATGTCGCACATGACTTGCCTGTCACGATTTTCGTGTTACCACCACTCATTTACGTTCGTCATAAAGGCGCGTCGCGCAATACCACTTTAGGCGTATATCAAGCTAGTGAAACGTCCGCGAACGCACCATGAGCGTGGCATGTAACTCATGACATGCATGTCATGGTTTTCATGTTACCACTTGTTATTCATGTTCTTGTTACAGTCACATAGCGCAATACCAATTTTGGTGCATATCAATCTAGCGAAACGGCCGCGAGCGCACCATGAGCGTGCCATGTAAATCATGTCGTACATGACACGCATGTGATGGTTTTCATCTTACCACCTGTTATTCATGTTCTTCATACAGTCACATCGCGCAATACCAATTTTGGTGTATATCAAGCCAGCGAAACGGCCGCCAATGCACCACGAGCGTGGCATGCAAATCATGACATACATGACAAGCGTGTCATGGTTTTCATGTTACCACCTCTAATTTACGTTCGTCATACAGTCGCGTCATGCAATACCAATTTTCGTGTATATCAAGCCCGCGAAACGGCCGCGAATGCACAATGAGCGTGGCATGTAAATCATGACATACATGACATGCATGTCATGGTTTTCATGTTACCATCTGTTATTCATGTTCTTCATACAGTCACATCGCGCAATACCAATTTTGGTGTGTATCAACCTAGCGAAACGGCCGCGAGTGCGTCATGAGCGTGGCATGTAAATCATGACGTGCATGACACGCGTGTCATGATTTTCATGTTACCGTTTGTCAGTTATGTTCGTCATGTCGAAATGTCTGGTCATACCAGCTTTCGTATATATCAATTAATTTAAACGGCCGCGAGCGCCCCGAGACCATTTCATGTAAATCATGCCGCACATGACATGTGTGTCATGATTTGCACGTTAGGACCTGTCATTATGTTCGCCATGAACTCTTGTCCCGTCATACCAGTTTTGGTAATATGAAATTAACGGAATGGCCGCAAGAGCCCCAAGGCCGTGGAATGTAAATCATGCTGTTCATGACATGCGTGTCAGGATTTTCATGTTATGACCAGTCATTTATGTTCGTAATACGGTCATGTTATTCCATACCAATTTTGGTACACATCCGATTAACGAAACGGCCAGGAGAGCACAAAGTCGTAGGCGGCTAGATAGATAGATAGATAGATAGATAGATAGATAGATAGATAGATAGATAGATAGATAGATAGATAGATAGATAGATAGATAGATAGATAGATAGATAGATAGATAGATAGATAGATAGATAGATAGATAGATACGCTCAAACTCGCAGAAGTTCGCTAAGAAATGCTTCGCATTTAAAAGCAGCCTGCACGATTCAAGAGTTGATCGCACCATTTTGTTTCTTTTCTTGCATCAGACAGATTGCACTTCAAAATTTCCTGTCAAAAAAATTCAGGCGCCCTTTCCTTACCGACAAACGGAGGCAACCGAAGCTCGGCTTGTGCGTGCTTGACCTGCTACTTACCTTCCTTTCTTTCTTTCTTTCTTTCTTTCTTTCTTTCTGCCTCTTTCTTTCGTTCTTTCTTTCTTTCTTTGTTTCTTTCTTTCTCTTCCTTTCCTTTTTTCTCTTTCTTCCTTTCTTTATCTTTCTTTCTCTCTTCCTTTCTGTTTCTTCCTTCTTTCTTTCTCTTTCTTTCTTTCTTCATTTCTTTCTCTTCTTCCTTTCTTTCTCACTTTCTTTCTCTTTCTTTCTTTCTTTCTCTCTTTCCTTCTTTTTCTTTCCTTCTTTCTTCTTTGTTTCTCTCTTTCTCTTCCTTTCTTTCTTTCTCTTTCTTTCTTTTTCCTTCCTTCTTTCTCTTTCTTTCTTCCTCTTCCTTTCGTTTTTTTCTCTTTCTTCCTTTCTTTATCTTTCTTTCTCTCTTCCTTTCTGTTTCTTCCTTCTTTCTTTCTCTTTCTTTCTTTCTTCATTTCTTCTCTTCTTCCTTCTTTCTCACTTTCTTTCTCTTTCTTTCTTTCTTTCTCTCTTTCCTTCTTTTTCTTTCCTTCTTTCTTTCTTTGTTTCTCTCTTTCTCTTCCTTTCTTTCTTTCTCTTTCTTTCTTTTTCCTTCCTTCTTTCTCTTTCTTTCTTCCTCTTCCTTTCGTTTTTTTCACTTTCTTCCTTTCTTTATCTTTCTTTCTCTCTTCCTTTCTGTTTCTTCCTTCTTTCTTTCTCTTTCTTTCTTTCTTCATTTCTTTCTCTTCTTCCTTTCTTTCTCACTTTCTTTCTCTTTCTTTCTTTCTTTCTCTCTTTCCTTCTTTTTCTTTCCTTCTTTCTTTCTTTGTTTCTCTCTTTCTCTTCCTTTCTTTCTTTCTCTTTCTTTCTTTTTCCTTCCTTCTTTCTCTTTCTTTCTTCCTCTTCCTTTCGTTTTTTTCTCTTTCTTCCTTTCTTTATCTTTCTTTCTCTCTTCCTTTCTGTTTCTTCCTTCTTTCTTTCTCTTTCTTTCTTTCTTCATTTCTTTCTCTTCTTCCTTTCTTTCTCACTTTCTTTCTCTTTCTTTCTTTCTTTCTCTCTTTCCTTCTTTTTCTTTCCTTCTTTCTTTCTTTGTTTCTCTCTTTCTCTTCCTTTCTTTCTTTCTCTTTCTTTCTTTTTCCTTCCTTCTTTCTCTTTCTTTCTTCCTCTTCCTTTCGTTTTTTTTCACTTTCTTCCTTTCTTTATCTTTCTTTCTCTCTTCCTTTCTGTTTCTTCCTTCTTTCTTTCTCTTTCTTTCTTTCTTCATTTCTTTCTCTTCTTCCTTTCTTTCTCACTTTCTTTCTCTTTCTTTCTTTCTTTCTCTCTTTCCTTCTTTTTCTTTCCTTCTTTCTTTCTTTGTTTCTCTCTTTCTCTTCCTTTCTTTCTTTCTCTTTCTTTCTTTTTCCTTCCTTCTTTCTCTTTCTTTCTTCCTCTTCCTTTCGTTTTTTTCTCTTTCTTCCTTTCTTTATCTTTCTTTCTCTCTTCCTTCTGTTTCTTCCTTCTTTCTTTCTCTTCTTTCTTTCTTCATTTCTTCTCTTCTTCCTTTCTTCTCACTTTCTTTCTCTTTCTTTCTTTCTTTCTCTCTTTCCTTCTTTTTCTTTCCTTCTTTCTTTCTTTGTTTCTCTCTTTCTCTCCTTTCTTTCTTTCTCTTTCTTTCTTTTTCCTTCCTTCTTTCTCTTTCTTTCTTCCTCTTCCTTTCGTTTTTTTTCACTTTCTTCCTTTCTTTATCTTTCTTTCTCTCTTCCTTTCTGTTTCTTCCTTCTTTCTTTCTCTTTCTTTCTTTCTTCATTTCTTTCTCTTCTTCCTTTCTTTCTCACTTTCTTTCTCTTTCTTTCTTTCTTTCTCTCTTTCCTTCTTTTTCTTTCCTTCTTTCTTTCTTTGTTTCTCTCTTTCTCTTCCTTTCTTTCTTTCTCTTTCTTTCTTTTTCCTTCCTTCTTTCTCTTTCTTTCTTCCTCTTCCTTTCGTTTTTTTCTCTTTCTTCCTTTCTTTATCTTTCTTCTCTCTTCCTTTCTGTTTTCTTCCTTCTTTCTTTCTCTTTCTTTCTTTCTTCATTTCTTTCTCTTCTTCCTTTCTTTCTCACTTTCTTTCTCTTTCTTTCTTTCTTTCTCTCTTTCCTTCTTTTTCTTTCCTTCTTTCTTTCTTTGTTTCTCTCTTTCTCTTCCTTCTTTCTTTCTCTTTCTTTCTTTTTCCTTCCTTCTTTCTCTTTCTTTCTTCCTCTTCCTTTCGTTTTTTTTCTCTTTCTTCCTTTCTTTATCTTTCTTTCTCTCTTCCTTTCTGTTTCTTCCTTCTTTCTTTCTCTTTCTTTCTTTCTTCATTTCTTTCTCTTCTTCCTTTCTTTCTCACTTTCTTTCTCTTTCTTTCTTTCTTTCTCTCTTTCCTTCTTTTTCTTTCCTTCTTTCTTTCTTTGTTTCTCTCTTTCTCTTCCTTTCTTTCTTTCTCTTTCTTTCTTTTTCCTTCCTTCTTTCTCTTTCTTTCTTCCTCTTCCTTTCGTTTTTTTCACTTTCTTCCTTTCTTTCTTATCTTTCTTTTTTTCTCTCGTTCTCTCTTTTTCTTCCCTTCTTTATTTCTCTTTCTTTCTTTCTCTCCTTTCTTTCTTTATTTCTTTCTTTGTTTCTTTCTTTCTCTTTCTTTCTTTCTCTTTCTTTCTTTCTTTGTTTCTTTCTGTCTCTTTCGTTCTCTTCCTTTCTTTCTTACTCTTTCTTTCTCTCTTTCTTTTTCTTTCCTTCTTCCTTTCTCTTTCTTTTTTTCTTTCTTTCTGTCACATTGCGCAATGCTCCCTCCTAATCGTTTCCTTTCTGCATGCCGGCAGTTGGACCTTCACCCCGCACTTAGCAGCGGAACACTTCTGTTGCTACAGGCAGCAACGATGGCCATGCGTTCATATCCAAGCAATAATGAATTGCAGTAACGTGAAGTGACAAGTGACACCGATGGAAGATGAGATTGCCATATCAGAAAGGCTGATCACCTAACAGCCCGCGAATGGGAGGGCATCATTCCTTGTATAAGGGCGCATACAATTACAATTATGTCCGGTGCACCTTTGAAGCCGCATTTCTGTGCACACGCCGGCACCAGGGTTTTCTTGTGCGACGCCGCCGCCGCGACCGAAATTAATAACTCAAAACAGGCTTTGCTGATAATTAAATTTTAGAGGTGCACATGGGAAAACTTACCCCCGTATTCAGAAACGCTCCTTCACTTGAACTTGACTTGCCGCCGCCTTCAACGCGTTTCGAACGCGCTGCCTTTAGGCTGTGCCAAGGCAGCACGAACGCGTTTCGAACGCGCTGCCCAAGGCGGTTGCAAGTCAAGTTCAAGTCGAGGAGCGTTTCTGAATACGGCGGTTAGACATGATTAAAAGGCATGCCCTTAGTGGCTGTTTTCGGTTTCATTTCCAGAATCTCAGGACCAATTACCATTGACAGCAAGTGATCCAGATGCAAAAGAAGTCGCTACATGGCCAGTGATCAGAAGCAAGATTCGTGTTCGATGTTATTTATGATAAAAGGCATAAGGCGTTTACGAATGCCTTTTAATGCAACAATTGTCCGAATTTTGGCCGCGGCGTTCAAGCATATTCAGAGAAAACACTAGAGCATGTAGTCAGAGAACCTATTGTGGGCGTGCAGTAAAGCATTTAAGCGGCGCCATGGCTTTGCTGGCTCCGAAAGGCGGTGCGTCTAGTCGGTCTGCGCCGTCATGATTTGCAGTTCCGATAAGTTTTAAAGGGGTCATGAACCACTTTTCCAAGTAATGATCTAATGGCCTCAGTATCGGAGTGTACTGCCTCCCGAATCGATTGCCGCAAAAATTTCTCGAATCCGTCAAGAATCAGCGGAGTTACGGGGGTTTGGCGCACGCTCCCGGCGCTTTCTCTCTTTTCTCGTGCCGGCGAGCGCACTGGAAGCTAGACAGGGAGGGATGGCATGGGGGAACGAAGTTACGCCAGCGCGCGTCATGAAACGCGATCGCTCTCCCGCTGTGATTCGCTTGCGCGAGTGCGGCTACCGTGTACTGAGGAGTGCGGCGCCGGCACCCCGCGGCAAGAAGCGCATCTGATCCGAACGCCGTTCTCAATTTACGTCGGCTGTCGGCCAATAAGCATGCTATGTCTCTTGCTACGTACAGCGGACAGACGCCCCGCCCACCGACGAGAGTGAGAACCGGCCTCTGTTTGAAAAGAGGGTGCCTGGGGAAACGGCAACTTCGCGCTCCGCTTGTGGCCATTACGCGGCGCGCACGACTGTAATATTTGGCAGAGCAGTTCATAGCCGTGTCAGCTTTCCGCAGGATGTGTTTTTGCAATCAGCCCAAGGGGTGCTTCATGACCCCTTTAAGGATGTTGTTTGTAACGGACAACGCCGTTCCGATAGTAGAGCAAGTATATTTTTCAAGACACAGGCCAGCGTCCACCGCCATATTTGTTGGACAGGGACAACTGCGTACAGCTCTTCCGCAGTAACGCACATATCACTTTAAAGCATTATTGTTATGCTCGAAACACACGTGGCATTTATACTCTGAATAGAAACGAACGAAGAGCTGTCAGAATTAGAGCATCGCAACTAGAAAATTGGGAGTAGCATCAGCATACATGGCAGGCACCGTGAGCAGCGTGCTAGCAAAGCGTTTGCAAACAAGTAGCCAATTTGGCGTAAAATAGCCACGAGCGGCAACCCTGCCTGCGTGCACGCGTTGGGTGAGTAAAGCGAGCACAAGGCGGCAACCAACGCTGTTATTGTCGGGAAACAACGGCAGCGCCACAAAAACAACATGGCGGCACTTATGGAAGCTGGTTCCTTCCGCCTCGTATTGATAAAGGCATCTTCGTGCGCTATGTAACCCCCAAGATCCAATCCGACGCTTGTATTTGCGCTATGTTTGTGTCCTGATGCTTCGACAACAGTGCATTCGCGACTGTTTTGTGTAAATTCCGTAATTCTCGGAGACAAGGTTCAGCAGGCGTGGCTGAACAAACAGCTTATCTCAATAATAATTACAAAAATTTGGAGGACGCTTGAGCTTCGGCTTCGTAATTGGGCCACATGCGCACTGCCTTCGCAGCCGCTAGACTGGCTTCGCTATCCTATCCTAGAATGCCTGCTGCAAGTACAGGTGCGAAGTGTCCACTACGCCATAATTGCTCCTTCTGCGAATGGGCCAAGTACCCACTGCACGTCCGTAAGGTAACATGCACAATTGCGCGGCTGCGCCTTTGATGATGGTGTTGCTGATAATGATGATTATTCATGCCTGTGCGCTTTGTCTTTAAACCAACGACTCGTTGCGCAATTCGCATGTTTTGAGGCCGGGTAGGATACTACGCTTCGAGCAAGCAATATTACATGTGTTAAAGACACTCCTCTCAACACATGACATTCTTATAGGGGTTTACCACAGAGCCACGCACCGGCGTGACTCTGTGGTAGAACATCTGATTGCCACGCAGAAGTCCTGGCTTCGATTACCACTAGAACCGAAGTTTAAATATTTCATTTGTTTGCATCTATCTCTAATTTTTGCTCACAGAAGAAGCTTATTTTTCGCACACGACCAACGACGCCGACACCGGAATTTCGGCGGAGCGAGCACTCTAATGCTCTCGCGTCAAAACATACCTGATACTTTGTCCTCAGCGTGAGATGACACAAAGCGCTGCCCGATTTGACCACCTGTTCATTGCTGCCAGCACAATGAGCAAGTAGCAAGCTCGAGTTCGAATCGAAGGGGCAGTCGCGTCACGATGGGTGCTGCTAGTTTCCTTCGCCCCCACAATTACGGGTGGTCATGGATACAATAATTAAAGGCATATTACGCACATGCGACTCGTTATTAGCCTACCACTGTGCCGCATCACGTGCCTAGCAAGCCTAGGGGTATTAACTTTGCCAATTAACCTTGCCAATGGAATCAGAAACAGAACTTTCTTTCGCTGCTCAAGCATATAGCTTACTTACAACTCGTAGCATACACCCTGCTGCCAGTAGCTTGGGAGCTGGAGAATATGGGTAGGAAAGATTCTTCAAACTCTCTGCCCTTGTGCGTTTAGGAAGTGTCAGACGATTCAGAGTACTACTCTACTTCGGGAGAGTGGTAAGCTCCCCCGAAAATCAAAGTTAATCAACCATCACACACTAGGAAATTTATCGCATACTGCTAACAACAGTTCAGGTGAGTACAACCGCACCGGGCAACAAGGAATCGTTTTCACGACACGTGCAAACAGGAATGTGCTACTAATGTCACTCAGACATTATTACAGGTGATGGAACACAAATGAATCCCAGATACACACATATTGGTTGGGAAGTATTGCTACATTTGAACTTGAACATGCGGCAAACACGCGTGTCGCCGCCTCAGGCTGGCTCATATAATACTTAACTCGTGATTTTTTTCATGTGCCAGGAACTTTTAAAATGGAATCATAGGAAGTTCAATATTCCCGTTCCGCACTACGAAAAGTCGTGTGTGCCACCTTCTGATGAAGGCTTTTTCACGATGCGTTTCTGTCTATTCGGTCAGGTACTGAACCATGACCAATCTGATATCCTGTAAAGCTGGGTGTGCAGCTCGTTGTGGTTGTCGGCGTGCTTCGGCTAAACAGCGCCTACGCCACAGTACGAGCATCGTGACAGAAAATACGAGCTGTGCAAACATACCCCTCTCACAGAGACACCGAATTGGCGCCACACGACGTGCCACACGCCTTTGGCCGACACGCATTCAAACATCGTATGGCGGATCGTTTCTGTTTTGCCACAGTTGGGACAGCGATCGTTGCGAACCACGCCCCGCTTCAACAATCTCTGGCGAGTGGGCAATGCGTACCACCTCCGCAGCCAGTGAAAGTATCTACCTTCCTCCGGTATGTCCGGTATGTCGTTGTTGCGCCTTCTTTTTCACTTATTGGGCATCCATGTTTGTTCCTCCTCGTCGATAATGGAGCGACCGACTAGCATTTCGCTAATTCGTGCGGGTGTAAGCCTCGCAAAACGATCTTCTGCGACGTCGCCATTGTTGCTTGCCGGCCGTCCGGTGACGAAAAACCTTTATTCAGTGGAGCGAATGATATAAATACATTAGGCCGTCAGTGACGTTAACATCACGTGTTAGAGGTTGGGGGGTATCAGGATAATAGCACAATCTGGCTACACCTCCCCTTTATTGTTTATACAGTCTAGAAGTTTGATCTGGTAACGGGTATCGACAGGGTTCGTGACGTAGTCTTGAACTTCGGCGTAGCTGCTGCTGTCCATCATGGACGCCGCTGTCTTCGGGAGCCCGCTGGGAAGTTGATTCTGCCCCTGGCTCAGGTGCTGCCTCCCGCAGGTGCTCTCGTGTGCGACGCAATTCACGGCCGTCTTCGGTCTTCACAGTCATGGACCTCGGTGCCTCGGCTGGCCTTAGTACCATAGCTGGACTCCAGGTCCTCTGGAGGGTGTCGTACGTCGTTACACGTTGTCCTGGCATTAGCGGGCGCAAGTTTCTGGCGTTGCGGTCGTAGGAAGCCTTTTGCTGCCGCCGGATCAGCTGAAGGCGGTCGTGAACATCCTTGCTGGGTATTGTCTCCGGTTCTAGGTGCTGTGTTGGTACCGGCAGCAGGGTCCGTGTCTGCCGTCCCATCAGACAGGAGACCTCAGAACATGATCCCTGGGGGTATTAAGCCACTGAAGCAATGAGACTTCAAAATCAGGTGTTCGGAGGGAGCACTTCTTTCTTTGCCTCCTGAACAGCTCTTTCTATCATGCCGTTAGAACACGGTGATACGGGCTTGACGTGATATGTACAATGTCTAGCTTTCTTAAAAACTCTTTAAACTCGCTGCTACTGAATGGCGGTCCGTTGTCACTGTACAGTTTCTGCGACAGCCCGTGCACAGAAAATACTTGTACAGACCAAGTCTTCAGCGCATTAGCTGTGGTGTGGCGGAGCTCTCGGATTTCGAAATAAAAGGAGTAAAAGTCAACCATAATGGCAAACTCTCGGCCACCGTAGTGAAACAGATCCATCCCTACACTCTCCCATGGTAGGGTCGGAACGTCATGGCTTAGAAGAGGCATCTTCAGGTTCTGCGGCTGGTGAATTCTGCATATTTTGCGGGACATGCAAAACTGTTTGATATCTGCGCACATACTTGGCCAAAACATTACGCTGCTGGCTCTTGCCTACATCTTCTCTGCTCCAGTATGTGCCGCGTGAAGGAGCTGCATTATCTCTGCCCGTTTTGATTTCGGTACAATTACCTTGTTGCTGCGGAAGACTAGCCCGTCTTGAGCGTGAACTTCTTCCCTGTAGGCCCAGTACGGTCTTGCTGGCTCCGGGGTTCTCTGCTTGTTGTCCGGCCAAGATGTCTGTGCGTATTCATGGATGAGGACTAGGGCTGGATCCTCGGTTGTAGCGGCCCGCAGGGTTTCCAGACGTTGCTCTAACGCTGAAACATAATCAAGAACGTTTACTTGAAACAGTTCGGTTTCTTGTTTTAGTTCAGTCTTGCTAGGAAATCGCGATAAAATATCTGCTAGAAACTGCTCTTTTCCAGGTTTGTACCGCAATGTTATTGCATAACGTTGCAGACTGAGGCGCATGCGCTGCAAACAGAGTGGGCATTGATAGAGGGGCTTGCTGAATATTGGTATCAAAGGCCGGTGATCTGTTTCGATGATCACGTCTGCCTGGCTGAAAAGATAATCATGGAACTTTGTGCACCCATGAACTATTGCCAGCGTTTCCTTTTCGATCTGCGCGTAGCGTTGTTGCGCTTCTGTGAGAGATCGGGACGAAGGGGCGACGGGGTCGCCATCTTGCATCAGCACAGCCCCCACGCCCGACTGAGTCGCATCAACAGAAAGCGTCACTGCCTTCTTTGGATCGAAATAGGAAAGAACTGGTGCTGTCGTTAGTGCCTGCCGCAGTGCTTCAAAACTGGCTTGTTGTCTGTCTGTCCAAACCCACGCGTTATCTTTTCGCAGTAGTTCTCTAAGTCGTTCGGTCTTGACAGACATGTTGGGAATGAAACGCTGTATGAAGTTCATTATGCCTAGAAAAATTTGCAATTGCTTACAGTTCTTAGGATCTGGTATTTCCAGGATATCTTGCACACGCTCTGGGTCGATGCGCAAACCTTGTGTCGTGAGGATGTGTCCCAAGTAGCGAAGTAGGAACCTCCGTCTGTAAGAAGGTGCATTTTGTTCGGTTAAGTCGCAGGTCATGCTCGCGGCAGCGCGTCAGCAAAAGTGTCAGGTTGTAGTCATGCTCCTCCTTTGTCTTGCCCCACACCAGTGTATCATCCATAACCACCGCGACGTTGGGCAGGCCCTCTAACAAGCGGTGCATTGCAGCTTGAAAAATTTCCGGGCTGATGATATGCCAAAGGGCATTCTGAGGAAGCGATACCGCCCGTAAGGCGTACTCATAGTGCATATCCTGGAACTTTCTTCCGTTAATTTGATTTGCCAAAATCCCGACGCGGCATCTAGCGTGGAAAAACTCGACCCAGACAGCCGCGGAATTATGTCTTCTAGAGTAGGCATGGGGTAGTTTTCTCGAAGCAACGCCCTGTTTAGAGCCGTTGGATCGAGGCAGATACGCACTTTGTCTTTTTTTCACCACGGTCACCATGTGGCTAGACCATTCGTTGGGTTCATTTACCTTTTTAATGACGCCCTGCTCCTCCATGCGCTGCAGTTCCGCCAGTACTCTGTCTTGCAGCGCCACAGGAACCCTCCTAGCCGGCACGACGGTTCCCACGCTGCCGGGTTTTAGCTTCATTGAGTGCTCCACATCTTTTAGTTGTCCAAGTCCCCTGAAAGTATCAGCAAAAGGTTGGGCTGCAGGGTATAGTTCTCCGCTAGTCACTTTCTGTATGCGGTATAGGAATCCCAGTCGTTCTGCAATTGTCCCACTGAGTGTGACTGGGACATATTGAGCAATGACGAAAAAGTGTTTTTCGCATGTGTTGTTGTTGGCGCAGAGCGGAAGTATGACTTTCGCTTGTGCCGTAACCCGATGACCAAAGAACGCTGTTAAAGTCACGTTGCAAACTTTCTTGGGCTTATCAGACGCTCTTGCCAGCTCTTGCTTTGAGATTACGCAACAGTTTGCTCCCGTGTTCAGCTTGCACGTCACCGGTTGACCTTCGATGTTAACCGTTGCTGTCCATCTATCGACTTCGACCGAGTTGATAGTGAGTCCCTCAAGAAAAGAATCCGCTTCCGCAAAGTCTGTCTCTGCCCGTACTTCCCGCAGCTCCCTTCCTTGTCGGTTCATGTTTCGTGTGGCACCCAATGATTTGCAAACCTGGGCAAAGTGGTTTGGGGCACCTCACTTCCGGCAGTTTTTTCCTCGTGCTGGGCAGTTTTCGCTGCGGTGCATTTGGTAGCCGCACATGCTGCACACCTTCCTATCAGTTGCAAGTGAGTTCACTATCGTAATGTGTGTTTCCCCGGCTGCTGCGCTTATCTCTTGGAAGTGCTGCTTTCCTTGCTCATCAATACGGCATATTTCCACAGTTTTTTGGTAAGAAGGATTTTCTGCGAACAGTTTCTGCTGCAGCCGCTTGCCTCTAAGGCCAAGAACGATACGGCTGCGTAGCATTCGTTCTTCTAGAAGTTCAAATTCACAATTTTTGCCAATATTTTCAGCTCGATCAACCATTCATTGAATGGCTCGCCTTCTTTCTGGTCCCTTGAAACAAAACGGAATTCATGAAGAGTTAAGTTTTTTGCTGGCCTGTAGTAGTCTTCAAATTTTTTCTTCAAAACTTGGACATCATTTTTGTCCTCTTCCGCCTCAAACTTGAAAGTGCTGTACGCTTTCCTGCCTTCTTCGCCTATGCTCACCAGAAATGTTGCGGCCTGCACGTCGCTTGGCTGTCTGGTCAATAGTGTGGCTATGGCAAACAGTTCAAACTAACTCTTCCACGTTCTCCAGCCAAGCTAGGCGTCGACTGACGTATCCATGGGCTTCGGCGCAGGCAGTAGTGTTGAAGGGCCTGGTAGCATTGTTGGTAAGGGGGGCGTTGTCGGGGGTGGCGTCGTCGACATCTCAGCTGTGGACCGCTGCCACCACGTTGCTTGCCGGCCGTCCGGTAACGAAAAACGTTTATTCAGTGGAGCGAATGATATAAATACATTAGGCCGTCAGTGACGTTAACATCATGTGTTAGAGGTTGGGGGGGTATCAGGATGATAGCACAATCTGGCTACAGCCATCAACCGAACGCTTGAGGCCCGCTGCTGCTTTATAAAAGGCATGCGGGTGTTCTGCTTGTGGCCCCCAGTACCTTTCAAATGTGGATTCCGCTCGCAGAGTTCTGGTCCAGCGCGACAATAGGATAAGACCAGGATAATAATTGTCCTAGAATGATTTGTAAACTGTTTTAAATGAGAAGCATTTCTTAGCTAACCTAAGGCACTTTAAGCGTTTCTCTCTACGTATCTATCTATCTAGCTATCTTTCCGCCTGCGTCTAGGAGCTCTCGTGATCGCCTCCTTAGCTTGGTGTAGACCAACATTCGCATGGGCACGTAAGAAGGTTTGATGAATATGACTGTCCGGTCATCACACGAATAACATGAAAATCTGGTCGCATACGTTGTCAAACCCTTTCCTCCACACACGTCTGGCACATACTCGTATACCACGGGACACGGTAAGTGGGTATGCGCCACTGGTGATTGACAGTTGATATATTGCCAGGAACGGTGAGAACAAGCATTGATCGTTTAAATATGACAGCTTAAAGAAAAACCGAAAGCGGTAGCGTTGACCCGACGAATGCAAATAATAAAAACAGGATCCCAACAGGAATCGAACCTAAGCTTTCTGCCTGGAGGTCAGGTATTCTACCTCAGAGCCACGCAACATCTTGAAATTTCTTTGGAAAAACACCCTATGCAGGCGTAATGTTGGTGCACCGTCAGTTGTGGTTGCAGTGCTGGCTATCTAATTTTATAACAAAGCAATAAACATTACATAAATACTCCTATGATACAGGCGTCATGCCGGGATAACGTCAATTGTTGTTCCAGTGCTTCCTCCGCTTTCATAGAAGCCTAATAAGCAATAAATTTTTATTTCTATGATTCAGCAAGCTTTATTCAAGCACTGCTCGGCCCCGGAGGAATACGCTAACGAAAGTGACGTATGATATTCACATCATCGCACTGTAAAGTGCACTTCGTTTGGATAATACTCACGTCTGTGCTCTAAAGTGAGTGCTGACGGCACGCTAGACCATAAGTTATCCTTTAAATGCGAGTGTAGTCGACGTTCCTGGTAAGGCCACGATGTGCACACAGCCACTGCGCTTACAAGAACACGTCGATCCAGCTCGTAACGCTTGCCTCAAAGCCAAAAAATTCTGCGTAGACAACTACTCGCTGATTGCCTCGCATGAAACCAATTTCCACAATGCGTGAGATTTGCCGAATTTTTTACCTGCCAGTGCCTTCGTGAATGCCAATACATCTGGCAGGCTCACAAAAGGGGAAGTTTTGTTGTGCATGTAACTTGTACATAAAGAAACAAAACAAAGAAAACAAGTAAGAATGTATATATACATTAAATATATATTTACAGAATAACACCAATACATCGATGTATCTCTGTATATCCGAATACACACAATATAAAGAAACAATGAACTGGTTCAAATTGTTGACATAATGAAGAATAATACGTATGCATGTATACTAGAGTGGCAGCTCTGTTAATACGGGACTACTGGAAACTCCAACTGTCCCTTCCTAACTTTAGAGAAACGTGTGTGCCATCGTTGAAAGAAAGCCTTTTCTCCGTGTTTTTTCAGCTGCTCATCGAGGCAATGCCACACAATGAGGGCCATTTTGTGGAGTGCAGGGTAGGCGCCTTTGTGAGGCTTGCGGCGCGCTTCCGCTAAACAGCGTCGCCGCTACTGTACGTAGAAGGTGACCGTAGGTGACCGCCACCACTGTACGGTGGAAGGAGACCGTAGAGACCAGCCGCACGAGCAGCCCCCGCTCTGTTCTCATGCGGGATGGACGAACGCCAAAGAGTCGTTGCCCCATATACCAGATGCCTTTAGCCACCGAGCATTCAAACATAGTTGGTGGTGTCGTCTGCCTTCTGCCGCATTTGGGACAGTGGTCCTTTTGAACTACTACTCATTGTGCTAACCTCTCACACGTAGGCAACGCCCTCGATCTTCTGAACCAGTGAAACTCACGCACTTCGTCAGGAACACGATTGCAACGCCATCTTTTCCATCTTGTTGCACCAGATTCCTTTTCCTCATCTTCGCTAAGTGCGCCACTTGTCATCATTTCATTGATCTCCTATGAGGAAACTTCTTCCAGATTGCATGAGCCTATTGATTTCACTGTTCTTTTTAAACCACTGGCCGCTCTGCAAACCTTTAGCCGCGTTTCAGCCCGTGGTCCAATGTACTGAGTTGTCGCGAAAGTTCCTTTAGTGTACTGCTCCAGTACATTAATAGCCTGTACCCGGGGTAATAATGAGCATCGAAGAGCTGTGTTGTTTTTGCAGTCTGCGCTCTTGTGAACTTTGCTATGCCTGGGAGACCAAGGGCTCCACGGCTTGTGAGAAGCTGAAACAGTGAAAAGCTGTAAAAATTTCCTTGGACTCTTTGCTGGTTTCCCTCTCCAGAGGAAGGCTCCCACAATCAAGGCAAGGCGTCCTGCCACACGGCGAGGAAGAAGAGCAATGTGCAATGATGTGTGCAGTGATGCGTGCAATGTAGAACGAAAGCCCACGCCTGCGTCTTGTTGACTCTTGCTCTCGCCGTTAGTGAAAGGTTAAACTGTGTGGCTGTTGATATGACGTCTGTAGATTCCATAATTACTTCTTCCCCGGGAGATCAAAACAGCTTTATTGACGGCACAACTGGGTCGTTGGATCTAGCTTGCCGGTGGTTCGAGTGGTGGTGGCCAGTAGCTTGCCACGACCGTTTCGGCCCAGTTAATCGCTTCTGCCTGAATACGGTAGTCAGTTGACGTCAGAACTGACTCCCACACCTGGACGGAGGAAGCTGGCAGTATTGTCTTTGGAAGTGGGTTCCCCTGGCATTCCCAAAGAATGTGCTCTTGGGTATCCTTCAGGCAGCTGCAATTTCGGCAGTGTGGTTGAATTTCTTCTAGGTAAATTTTCGACAGCCGATGAGGGTTGGAGAAAGAATCTGTTTGGATTTGCCTCCATATCGTAGCCTGTTCTCTTGTGAGGTCTGCATGCGGGGCCGCGTATGTTTTGCGGTTCTCTCTATATCATGCGCTAGTTCCATTATATGTGGTGATTCCTTCCTGCGGGAAGTCCAGGGTTGAGGGGTCCACCTCCCGGTTGATTAAACCTCGCACTACACGGTGGGCCGCCTCATTACCAGGTTTCCCCGTGAGAGCGGCCACCCGTACAATTTGCATGTTATTGCTGCGTTTGTTAACTTTGAGGACGTTGGCCCTGATCGGCCCAGCACAGCCTATCATGAAGTTCGTTAGCACCCTTTTAGAATCACTCAAGATGTAATTAGTTGCCTGGACTAAGGTGGCCAGCGCGATGGCGGCTTCTTCGGCCTCTGAGGCCTAGGCTGTCTTTACGGTAGCTGCAGTAATAGGTTCCCCGCGGCCGGTCACCGCGCATATGGTGTAACGGTCTCTCGCCTGTCGAGCAGCGCCAACATACAGTACGTTTGGGTGATCCTGAAAGTTTGCGCGAGTTTTTCTGCCCTTGCCTTTCTTCTTTCATCATGTGTTCCTGCCAGTATATTTTTGGGCGAGGGTTTAATACTAAGGTGTCCACGAGTTGCCGCTGGTAAAAAGACCCTGTTGTTGAGTGTATAACTAGTGCGTCAGCCGAGGTGGCTGAGTATCTTCAAGCCTGCCTTAGTGCGTGAAAGCCTTTCTTCTTGTGCCGTTAGGTGTCCTTCGATTAATTGCTACACTATGTTGTGGATACCCAAGCGCAGTAGTTTTTCTGTGCTTGCGTACGTGGGAAGTCCCAGAGCACGCTTATATGTTTGTCTAATCAGAGAGTTTAGTTTTATACACACCCCTTCCTTAGCTAGTAGTAGGGTGACGAGTAGGCGACTCGACTGATTAGCTAGGTGACTAGGTAGGTAGGTAGGTGAACGAGTAGGTGACTCGACTAATCTGCATAGGTCTCGTTCCTTGATTCCTTGGTTTTTAGAGGCCACTCTCCTTAGAAGCATTGTTGTTTGTTGTGCGGTGGCATATAGTTTTTTTAAAGCTTCTGTGTTATGACTGTTATGCTGGATGAGCATTCCTAAAACCCTTATGTGCGAACAGTAGGGGCAAGGTTTCCATTTACTGTGATGTGTATTGCGGAGGGCACGCCAGTGTACGGGCCGTCCTTCTTGTTCCTGCTTCTGATTACTAAGAGCTCGGATTTTTCGGGAGGAACAGCTAAGGCACATTTGCTGTACGTATTCCTGTACAATGTCAGCTGCTGTTTACAGTGCGTCGCGAATTTGCCGAGCCTGTGCAGGTCCATATGGTAATATCATTAGCATACAGTGAGTACCTAATGTGTGGAATCTGATCCAAGAGCGCGGGAAGGCCACGCGTGGTAATATTAAAGAGGAATGGGCATAACACGGCTCTTCGTTGAGTGCCCCGTGTTCCCAAGGTGATTTTGTCACTTTTGACGTCGCCGAAACTTAGCGCGGCCGTGCGTTCATGCAGGAAAGTTCTGATGTAATTGTAAGTGCGACTGCCGACGTTCATTAGGGCCAGGTTGTCATGTATTCCGGCATGGGACACAGTATCAACTGCTTTACTCATATCAAGGCCCATGATGGTCCTGGTAGCCGCTATGAGTCTCCAATTGAATATGTCATGCTGAAGCTGCAGCATTATATCCTGTGCGGATAACTGCTGCCTATATCCCACAATCGGCGTGGGTAGCAGGTCATTCGATTCCGCATAAGGTGTCAGTCAGCTTAGCATTACGTGCTTCATCACCTTCCCCAGGCAGGAGGTAAGAAAAACAGGCCGAAGATTTTCCGGATTTAGTGTCTTGCCCGGCTTAGGAATAAAAATTACTCGAACATGTTTGCAACTGGAAGGTAGTGTCCCAGACGCCCAGTCTTTGTTCATAAAGTCAGTAATCGCTGTAATAGACCTATCGTCTAAGTTACGGAGTATTTTGTTAGAAATCTGATCGTCTCCGGGGGCGGCCGTTGTAGGAATGCTATTGAAAACGGCATGTATTTCCTCCTCGGTGATGTCTTGATATAGCTCATCGTTAGTATTTTTAAAGTACTCGGGTATTCGTGAGGAGTCTACATTTAGGTTTATGTAGCGATTTTTCAGTTCTTGCACTAATTCTTGGTTGGTGCTCGGATATTCATAAATGAGCTGATGCATTTTCTTGTGCGACGCGCTTTTATTCTGCTCAGGATCGAATAAGTGCCTGAGGAGCTGCCGGGTGTTTTTATTTCCTTACTGGCCATTAAGCTTGTTACATAGCTGATGCCATTGCGTTTGACTAAGTTTCTTGGAATACTCCTCGATATCCCTGTCGATGTGCGGTAATCGGCGTTTGAAGTTCCGATTGTGTTTTCGTGGAAACCATCGACGATTTAAGCTAGCTTGGGCTTCCCACAGGTGCACAAGCTTCGAGCCCAGGACACCTTCACAAGGTCGTTCAAGATCCAACGTTTTAGAGTAATACCAGGTAATACGTAGCTCTCGAAAAGAGGCTTCCACGGTACTCAATTTTGATAGGCTTCCTTGTGCTAGTTGAAACCCGCTTTGTCGGCATAATTTAGAAACAAGTATTGAAATAACAAACGAACATTTAGTGTCGACTCTTACGTAACTCTGAAACGCAGGTGCCTCTTAATTAAATAATGCCGATACCCAAAAAATGTCATTGGTTTTCATATTTATTTCCCCTTGTTTGTATATCTATTCATTCGTGGTACGGACTGGCAGATGCCGCTTGGCGTGTGCTCATTACTGGCGAATATTCGAGAGAAGGTATCAAGCGTCGCGACACAAGGAACCCTTAACGTACTGCGTGTGGCACCCTTCGCGTCCCACAAACTTCGAAATACGCGCAATTCGACACTTGTGGGTGGGGATCCAACTGACGGAAAAGGTGCTTTTTCGTCGCCTTTGATTCCTTTCACTTTAGGTCATAATCATTACACTAGTGTTAAAACATAGTCCCCTACGCTCTCCTTGCCTTAATTGTCTGTTGGTTGTATTTAAGAAACGAGCCCCTCGAACAATTTCTCTTTTTTCATGTATGTGACACCATATAGGCACCCGGCAATGCAGTTTCCGAGATACGATGGTAGCGCCAGAAAGCACAGCCTCAAAAGAGCGCGTTCTAAACGCGTTTGTGCTGCATTGAAGGCGGTGGCAACATCATTGAGGTGATTACGAACGCACGTAGGAAGCGTTCGTTGAAAGAGGCGCCCAAAAGGGAGACACTTGAGCGCGTCGATGTGTCCAGCGAGCGTTTCATTTTCCTGGTACCCCTGGCGGCTCTTGCCCTCAACACTTAGGCGTTCGATAAGAGACCATCGTGCCCTCTGGTCAGTGACGGGTGCCTATTAACGTATCTCCGGAATTTGTGAACGGTGGCCTGTCCTACCGCGCGCACTCGCATACTGCGAGCAGAGGCTGATGGAGCCTAGAGTTGGCTAGATTACGGGTAACATCGGCTAGGATTAGCTCCCTATTCGGCTGCAGAAATTAACGCCTGTTTCTTCCTTCCTCAGGACCACTACCACCGCCATGTTGGCCGGATGTTCGCTAATGTGGGCTATAAGGTGCTGCTTAGCATTGGCGAAATATTGCTGAATCATTACTGACGCAGCTTTTTGTTGCCTTACATTGAAACTTCGCTTTCGCAGACCCAACGTGTGCGTTTGCTGAATTTCTCTCTGGCTCAAGGTTGTCGTCTTCAATCGCGAATTGACATAAATTTGTGTTTCCAGCCACAAAGAATGGACATTCATACGCGTGTTTTCTCGTTGCATGTGTATTAGGGGCGAAGCTCCTTATAGCGGCACCCGTTCGTCCCTCGTAGCGTAGTATGTAACCAGTCTTACGCTTTGACCTGCAAGGTGGTGCCGGTGGGAGATTTCTCCTGTGCGTTGTTGAACAATAAAAAATTCGCAGCGTTAGCTAAAAGCCGACTTCTTCTGTCTCTCATTCCCATTAGCAGCCATTCTTTACCTCCAAGGTAGTGCCTGGTGAGATTTCTCCTGTGCGTAATTAAACAATAAAAATTTTGTTCAAAACGCCGTTGATTGATGAAATAAACCAACGAAAGACGCCAGATGTTTTGTAAAAGCAAAACGGAAGAACGCCAGATGTTTCTAAAGCAGGGTGTCGGAACGGAACGAAAACCGAAAACGAAAAACGAAAAAAACGATATTTTGGACCTCAAAAAAAACGTAACCGAAACATTATCTATTATTTCGTTCCGGAGTGAAAAACGAAATTTTTTCAATCGTTTTTCGGTTCACGAGAAAACTTCGCAATCCGGAGCAACTGAGCTCGTGCGATGTGAGCATATCTCAGGGTACGGTATTAGCGCGTACCTCAGGCAGGAATTCCGAAGCAAAGATATGTTGAAATTGTTCGAAAAACGAAAACAGTGACAACCGGAGATGTTTATATTAACGCAAGTGGATTTTTGCGCGTCTGTCACGCAGGCCGGCGTAGAGAGGGCATTGTCGGCGCTGAAGTTTGTTACAGCGAAAGCTGTTATGAGATCACAACAGCTGATTTTGGCGCTATAGTTGTCCACCGCCGCCGGTGTCCGTGACCGCTATCGCGTGATATAAAAAAAAATAAACGAGAAACAAATTTCTAGGATCGGATGGCATTTCAACTCGCGCCCTCTGCGTGGCAGTCGGGTCTTCTACCACAGTGCCACGCTAGTGCTATGCTTGCGAGGAGCGCTTCACAAGCGTGAGTGCTGACGAGCAGTGCGGCCCAGTGTTCCGTATTCGATACAAAGGTACAAGGTGCCCGAGCGGTGCACTGTTCCAATTAATACCAGCAGATCTAGAGGGACTTATTCCTGATTGACCAAATCTTATTTTTCTCCATATTCACAACCGCTTCAGACGCGTGGCAAAACTGCTTAGTCTTCTTGAATACTACTTTTGTCAGCATAAAAATAAGCTACGTCGTCATTTTAGCATTAACACATTTAAACATAAACAATATTAAAACACCACCATTCGTTCAAACATGCTGACCATACAAATACTATAGGTAGCGGGAGAACTGCCCCTATGGGAATCAGTAGGGTGGTTGTACTGCACGAGATATGTAACCAAGCTACCATCCCTCGACCTTGGTAACCTGTTTTGCGTACTCTTGCAGTTCTTAATGCATCTGATGACATCAGCTTTATGAGGCCTTCATTCTTAACTCAATAAAACTATCAAGGTGCCTTTCTTACGTGGAAGAATTACACTGATGGAATTGAACTGCCGGGCCATTCCCGGAGTGCGAATGGGCTAAGTTTTTTCATTCCGAGGAATTGAAAGGAATCGAATTGCGGTAAGTTCTAATTCCCCGCAATGGAATTGAAATAGAATGGAGGCGCCCATTCCGCCACACTGCTTCCCACCCACTGCAGTGCTCAGCCATAATTCTTTATCATCATTAGTCACAGCGCAAAGTGCACATAATGCCTTACAGATGTGTAGCGTGCACCACGAGACTCCAAAAAGTAAGGAAAATCGCATAGTGGGAACTTCTCTAATTCAGAAGAATTGGGACGATTTATGGCGTAGTGGGTACCTTGCATGTGTACTTGTATTATTGCCCCAAGAGACTCTCCATCGGGCTCTACAAAGTCCGCTCTTCCAGCTTTCATTGTGACTGTGCTGCGTGTTCGCGCAGGCCTGGCGATCTCTTTATCAGAACAGTGGTCTCGCACATCGGAGAGTACACTCAATGACGTTCTGCTTCTGAGATCGTGCTCACTCCCTTGACACAAAGCATTGAGCCCACTAAAAAATTCGTATTTGTCTTTTGAGAAAATAAATACTATGACTTTGAAATTATTACTGGTTTGTGCTAGTTGGTAGAAATTCGTGGTACAGTTACTTCCGCTCCTCTGAAGAACGTATTTTACCCTTGTCCCACTTTCCTAAGAGCAGGGCAAGTAACTACATCAAAATTCCAATGTTCGTTATGATTACCTTAACTTCAAATTTTTCCATTAAAAAAAACCGTTACGAACCGTTACGGAAATTTTTTTTTTTCGTTCCGGAACAGAAACGGAACGAAACTTTTTGCGGTGGAACGAAACTAAAACCGAAACGAAAAACATTTCGTTCCGACACCCTGTTCTAAAGCAAAACGAAAAGACGCCAGCTGCTTAACGAAAGACGCCAGATGTTTTCTAAGCAATGGTTTTCTAAAAAATGAAAATTCACAGCGCACATGTAAAATTAAAGTGCGCTGCCAGTCGTCATAACTCATCGAACCTTTAGTATAAACGCGCCCGATCTCACGTCGGTGATGATGTACTGGGTAGAATTCACGGAAGATTCACGGTTTACCGATGAACCTCCGCAGCTTCGCCCACTCATCATCATTCACTCCGTGGATATGTTGTGATTTTTTGATACCGCGAATTACTAGGCCTAAGGGCAGGCTTTCGAAAAAAAATGAACACTCACACATTGTACTCACTCTAAACCAGCAGTTGAAATTATATGAGCTCAAAAAAACAGAAAGTTGGGCTAGTATGTTACGATTCATCGTTAGAGAAAGCAAGGTGTGCAAACACGGAAACTATACAAGAGAACAAGACGTTTGCGTTTGTGTTGTGTTTTAGGGGCGAAGCTCCTTAAGGCGGCACCCGTTCGTCCCTCGTAGTCATCGTAGTAGCAGGCCCCGGAAAGTCTCAAGTTCCAGCGATCGCCGCAGAGGGCGAAAAAATCAACCGCGGCGAGTTCCATCGATATGCGCGGAGAGTGGAGCTACTGACTCCTCTTTTAGCGGTCGGATAAGTTAGTTCGCATTTTCCGTGTTAGGGGCGCTCAACGCGGCCAAAAATTTTATTTCAGAATGTATCAGAAGATTGTTAAAATCTTAGTTACCGTGTCATTTTGCATATAGCTAGTAGGGACCAGTTTTTGTGTTACTTCTAGAGTTAATACAAGAGCTTGATTGTTTAAGGACAAGTATTGAGATTACATTGACGGTCGAAAAGCAGCAGCCCATTGGCATCGATTGCGCTTCGGTCGGTTATTTCATTCAAATTGTACCGCGGTCGTTTTCTTTGATCGGCGTTACGCAGCTCCGTTTTAATCAGTTTGATATAGCAATGCGAGTTTGTGCGCCAATTTTACATGCTGCTGCCACAAAGCGAACGTGTCTAAAGCCTGTGAATCACGTCAGCTGCGGCGCTTCACCGGCTGCCAGCGTGAAAATTCAATGCCAGCAAGGAGCTCGGAGACTACCTACGGAAAACGGAATAACCAATGCACCATGTGGGTTGTGCGCACCGGTGAGTGAAAATGCACTGCTTTGCATTTGAACATAGCTTTTTTTTTTTTGCATGCGCTACGGTTTTGTCATTTCAAAAGGGTTACGACTCGTCCAGCTGATCGGATGCACCGCTTGGGATTACAATGACATTTTCTAGGATTATTACTTCGTTCTCACATTTGCAAAAAAATATCTTTACCGATAACTTTGTAACACAGATCACAGCATAAGTTTACCATTCTGCACAAATTAGTCTTCTGCGATAAATGCTCATAAGTCCAATGCATGGTAGAGCCAAGTGAACTTATAGTATGTATATGCATTTATACATTTTCGTAAGTTTACAATCATACATACTACATTTGCACATACCATTTAGTTTTATAGAGTTGGGAAATTAACTAACTTAGTATCCTCTAATTAGGGCTTGGTCAGACACGGTCACTGAAGGTCACCACTAAAACAAATTCACAACAAAGCAATGTTATGTGCACACTATTTTTCTCATGCAGTGCTCTCATATACATTCTTCTCAGACATGAATCACAAGTCCCACTCACGCTCCTACCATAGTAATCATTATTTTTTCCTCTTCCAACCCAACCACAGCCTCCAAGAAACGGCTCATATCAGCACCCGCTCGGATGCTTTATCTCTGAACCTACCTCAAGTCAGCAGAGGATGTTCCACTAGAGAAAGTAAATATTCGTCGGTCCCAATCCTCACAAGGTATGGTTGTGGACACTTTACTTATTGAACCAATTTTTTTTTCTTTCATCATTTCTTTCTTGCTTTTTCTCATGACTCAATTTTTTCTTCTCAGGAAAACTGGACAAAAGAGAGATCATTGGTTTACGAGCCTACCCACACCAAGTCGTAAGAAGCTCAAGAGTCGCCTATCCACCACCAAAGTTTACCAGGCGGACAATGCAAGCCTTATACTGAAAAGCAGTGATAGTGTACGGTATGTTGAAGCAGTACAAAATTATTGCTTCTTGCTTCATGAATTACTCAGTTTTAGAGGAAATGTGCTGGCTTCAAATTTCTCGGATAGTGCATGTGATGGGGTGCAACTACTGTACTTTAATCTACGTGTGAAACTTTGCATAGAGATCACATGTAACTTGGTAGCAAGTGGGCCAGTAGTAGTGTATATTTAGCAGCACTTGTTTTTCTCAGTGAATATAGTTTGCTGCAATTGTGGAGGCTGTTGGAAAGCAATGGCAGGGAAAGCTACAGTAGTGCTGAAACGAAGAGTTATGTGTACCGATTGCTTGTAGGGAGGGACATTGTGAAGGTTCTAAAATAGAAAACTGTGTGCAAACACTCGTGCCTTCATTAAACAAGGCATTTCGTGTAGTGGTCACCTGGAGAATAGTTTCCGGGTCGCTACTCTGGAATAAATAACGTTTGATGATGGGAGCAGGAGAATAGAAGCATGTGCATAAGGACATTTTGGGCAGTGTCTATGAAACAGGCTGTTGAATTTGTAAAGCATTTGAAAATTTAGTCTTTAGTTTTATTCAATGAACTTCGCTAATACATTAATGGGATGATATGTAAACAGACACATCCAGAAAAGAGGGTACAGCACCGTTGCATTTGTGCAAGCAATTTGTTTTGTATGTGAAGTGGAACCACAGACAAGTAGCAAATAATATTTGTTCTAGACAACAGACCCGACACATGACACGGAGTTTTTAAAAGTATGTTTATTTTTAACAGAAAAATAAATGAGTGCACTCAATAGATACAATCAGAGTTCAATAGAGTTGGCCAGTGTTTGTGCATGTTAAAGATTTGAATGCGTAATAACTGCTATTTCTTTGATATTGGCGTGAGCTATATATCCAAAAAAGGCTAGTTTTGTGTTCATGCTTGTGATGCGCTGCAGGTAGACACGGACCAGAAAAAACGAGAACAACACAGGGTGATGCGCAACACCTTGTGCTGTTCTCGTTTTTTCTGGTCCGTGTCTACCTGCAGCGCATCACAAGCATGAAGACGTGCCATCTAGCCCCTATTGCCGCCTTATTAGTTTTGTGTGACACACGTGTTAAGAGTGAGGCAGACAATTAGGAGGTAGTGAAGAATGAAAATGTAAATTCAGCTTCTGCAATCGTCCATCGTTTAAGCAGTGTCTTTCACGACTATGCACCATTGGCACCAGAAAAAATGGACTAATTTATTTATTTTTCAGTGCGAAACATACCAATTAAACAAAAAAGCTAATTATATACATTTGACAGAAATGATTACTCACTGCCTATTTTCCCAACATTGCTACTATTACTTCCAGCACCTCCTAGCTGTCTAGTATAATACTGTTCCAAATGTCTCTATTGTGCGCGCACACATCATGTGCAGTCTATTGTCGGTGCTGTCCACTGGTACATCATTCTTTTTTATTTATAAATGAGTGCTTTCAGGAACACGCGCAGGCATCCGCTATCACATACGTCAGTTGATAAACAGTGGGCGAGCAAGGGTAGCTCACTTCTCGAAACTTGTCTTCCGTGACAACCTTTACAGGAATGTTCACTTGCTGAAATGTTGGATTCAGGCTAAGGCTTTCCTTATTCGCCAACAGTTACTCAACTGAAGTGTTTGTCACTGCAACCTCTTTTGAAACATGAACCAAGTTTCCTTTTCAACGTGATACCGTAAATGGTGTTTTCCCAGAACACACGAGCTTAGCTGAACTGAAAGTTGAGCTAAATGGTCGGAATTTATCGTAAAAAGATTGGCGCGCAGGCACGAACACGAGGATATTGAGCACAATAACGAGAACACGTTATGTACAGGAATAGCTAGCACAACAGTGTGGTTTCACTTTTTTTTTTTTTTCAGCGCCGAGTGGCTCTCGCCAATGTGTTATCAAAATAGTACGTCGGGCTGAAGCTAATCTTACTGACACTGCATCTTTTGCGAGCTTTGATGCTGTTTGTTTATTACCGCTCAAATCGTCAAACGCGCATGTGTAAGTGAGAAAGAAGACGGGCAGCACTGTACGCAAGTACTGTGCAAGGGTCACCCATCGTAAATAGTATCGTCTGACGCTTCGTTCTGCGTACTATAAGAGGTATGCTGAACGAGCCAAGAGACATAGAGTTGCTCAGTTTCAGCTGGCAATTTTATTAAGCAGATGGATATTTCTGTTTGTTGTATGTATTGTTCAACTCTGTAACTGACAGTGCTGCTTGTTTACATGTATACTGCTACATTCACGATTGCCAATAAACAATGTAAGCTTACTTGCTTGGCGTGTTTTCTGCCAGTTGAGGCCGTTCGGTCACCTGGCGACGTAACGAAAATATTTGTAGTAACGATAGGCTGCCGCGGCGCGCGAATACAACCCCCGGACAGCAGTGAATAAACGCCCAGAACCAGCGGGCGCGCACCGCGACCGCCCGCACCCGCCAGCAGTGCGGCAGCCATATTGCCCCGGCGCAATGATGATGATAATTTTCGCAGCGCCATCTCTTGGTCGGATACTTTAGTTCACAACGCCACCGCTACACTTATTTCCGTTGCACTGTTAAAGGTACAGTTTCCCTTCTGTAAATGGTAGTATAAGTGTTCTGTGCTACTACGACTACGAGGGACGAACGGGTTCCGCCTTAAGGAGCTTCGCCCCTAAAAAAGAGTACCATATCGTGTAACGCGTCATGTCCGAAAGCAGTAATACTCATGAAAATTTTGAAGCCTATATATATCTTCGGTAATGAGAGTGAACGGATCGACTGAACTCTAATTCAGTCTCCGCAGGACGTCCCATTAAGTCTGCTGAAAAAAGCCCCCTTACACTGCGTATTTCGTATTTTACACGCGGCTCCCTTGGGGAAAAGTATACGTTCTCACGGTTTAGCCACGGCAGTGAATCGTCTCCAACCGTCGCGATGTAAACAAACACCACGGGAGACTTGTGGCCACCGCGACGTCGGTGTAATGTCGAAGTCCGTGTGGCGTGCACACTTAATAACTCCAAAATGGGGCCTCCGCCACATCTGGGCTGCCGCCACCCGCGTCCTCTGTCTCTTATCTGCCGAAAGACTGTACAGCCGCTGCTTCCGCTATCGTCCGCTGGCGGACGATCGCGGAGGACGGTATAACTTATAATGCATGGTGTTGACATTGACACTTCAGTCCTATTGACGCTGCCACGGTGGTCCTATAACACGCGTTCCCACCGTATATTATAAAGACCTCCCCGAGCTGCGACTCATTCCGATACAGTAGCTCTCCCGCAACGTGCTGGCGTTTTTCTAAGCCGCACACCAGTCAATACTGCTTCTATATTTTTGGCAAATACGGCCGTCACTTTTCCCGACGATATATAGTGCGTGATGAGGAGACCCATAAAAAAAGGCACGTTGTTTGCCGCTTCTAATAGAATGCGCACCGTTCGGTGCCATCTTTCGCTCACGCTTTCTTTGCGTATGCGTTCCCATGCGTTTATGTAAATTCTTCTTCGATTCTCGTTGACCTATATACGTACAGCGTCTCCGAACGTGATTACAAAAACTGCGCTACAGTTACTGCGAAATACGAAGTTAGGGGGGAGACACGAAACGGGGTGGACACTACAAGCGCAAACTATCAACTGAATTTTATTGAACAAAACTTGAAGGTAAGAAGACGTCCAGGAAAGGTCTCCCCCCTAACTTCGTATTTCGCAGTAACTGTATAGCGCAGTTTTTGTAATCATGAAAAACGAACTAGCCCAATACCTCACTTTGTCTCCGAACGTGCTGCTTGCGTTTATATATAGTTCTTAATCCGAAAACCGCCTGATGCTTGGCGATAACCACACATTGATCACGGCCCCGATATATGTCCCGTATGTGACAATGATGATTTGTCGTTTGACTTGAGCCTTGCGGCGTCACGCCGGAGAAATGCATCTAACACGCGTTTGGGCTAGCTTCCTGAGCGAATATCCATATCCGATGGGAGGGAGTGTAACGAAAGATGCAGTCGAAGTCTATGCCACTCTTCACAGGACAACCAGGCTATATATATATATATATATATATATATATATATATATATATATATATATATATATATATATATATATATATATATATATATATATATATATATATATATATATATATATATATATATATATATGTGTGTGTGTGTGTGTGTGTGTGTGTTGTGTGTGTTGTGTGTGTGTTATGAGCGCCCGCAATGTTTTGTCGTTGCGGTCACCTAATGCTCCGAAAATTCGTTCTGCGAGCTGCATGCCGGCCCGGGACAGCTAGCCGCTGATGACGCAATAAGCTTGCGTTGGTTCCTCGCAGGGTGAGCCTCTCGCTGAACGATTCTCGGCTTATCGCTGGTGGGAGGCCGCAGGCGGTCGCGAAGAGCGCGTGTACGGTGTGTGTGTGTGTGTGTGTGTGTGTGTGTGTGTGTGTGTGTGTGTGTGTGTGTGTGTGTGTGTGTGTGTGTGTGTGTGTGTGTGTGTGTGTGTGTGTGTGTACGTGGGCCCCAAACGCGGAAGTGAGATTCCCGCGTCTCCTCAGCTGTGCCTCTCCATTCTTATTCCTTACTTCTTTAACTTATCTCGCTTTAGCGCCTTCCTCGTTCGTTTGTTTACTTCGCACACTTCTCTTTCTCTCTCTCTCGAAAGGCCCGCGGCGACCTTTCGCGAAGTTGAATGGTCGTTCGACTCGGGAACAGTTCCAAGATGAGGCGTATAGAAACACGAGGCTCAAGCCTCGCGCCTTCTTTTCCCTCTCCATCGCTGCGCGAGTGAACTCTTCGAGCTCCGAAATTAGATTGCCCTTCCTGTCTGTTTCGTCAGGATTTGTAACGCGTGCAGGCGGCGCGCGTGAGCGCGTCTTGATGTTAACGCTTGTTTGTATACGAGCATCGTGAAGACGCGCGTTGCGGGAGGCGTGCGCGCGAGCTGTGTGGCTCTGCTGGCGACTTCGCGATGTCGACCGTATATTTAGAAACAGCGCCAAATGCGAAGACATGACAAAAGAATAGGACAGTGGGTGGCATGGAGCGTAATTCGAGCTACGTAATTTATGACGAGGTGGTTGGTGTGAAAGGGGTGAAATCAGGTGAGCATATATTTACGACGGCTCGAAATAATCCTATAGCGCTAGTGACCTGCGTATAGCTCGAAATGTACACTCGTCAGCGATTGCTGACGCAACTTCTCTTAGAGATTTTGAGAGCAGCTTGTTTGAAGAACAAGCTTAGAACAAGCTGCTCTCAAAATCTGAAAGAGAATTTCATAATAATTTGTGCGGTTTGACGTGCCGAAACCACGCTATGATTATGAGGCACGTGGAGGGCTCCGGAAATTTCGACCATCTGGTGTTCTTTAACGTGCCGCACACGGTCTCAGTATTTCGCTTCTATCGAAATTCGACCCCCGCGGCCGGGATCGATCCCGTGACCTCCGCCGGGTCAGCAGCCGAGCAATGTATAACCTCCGTATATATACCACTGCGGCGGACTCTGTAATAGAAGTTACTTCAGCAGTAGATGACGCAACGGTAGCAAATTATCAGCAGAAAGATCATTCGGCGGGTGAAGTTACGAAATTGACGGACGGGCGGATGATTACAGAAAGAACAGCGCTACCTGACGGGATGATGACTTTGCACACAGACACGGATTGGAGTTTGTTGCCAATACGGAACTGTATATGTTTGGTTCTGTGCCCTCTTATATACTTGCCTGCATTCCTACTTGTATCATATGTATAACCGTGCAACTGTCAAGTGAAAACTCTCCGTAGTATACATACAGGTAAGAGAGAGAGATAAGCATTCGTCGGATTTCTAGCCCTTGCCCACGGGGCTATGCTTCAAGGTTTCGAGAGAGGCAATCGAAGGACGGCGCGAAAATGCACAACCGCGAGAGATGCGTCTCGTGATGGCCGAAGAATAACCGCTCGCGCTGAAAAACGGCCGCTTTTCTTCGCCCGAGGTCGTCGCGAGTATATTTTACGGGCCGAGGAGGTATAGGAACGACATTCCTCGCGATGCGCGCACACATACAGACACACACACACGCACACGTACACAACACATCACAACACACACACCGACCGGCCATTTCGCCGCGGCATTCGCCGCGGCATTCGACGTGACGCAACAGACGCCCGTACTTTCGTCATCACTCGCCGCAAGTCGACCAGTAAAAGACAACGTTTGTTTACTCTCTTCCGCCTGCCCGGGAGTTCCGTGCTCTTTATTACTATATTTCTTTTAACGCTCGTCAGGCGGCCGGCCGCGAGCGAACGCGCGAAGCGAGCGCGCAACGCCTGCAGCCCCGCGGCTGCCGTTGCATGGAGCGAGCGCGGAAAAACCTTGAGTCGGCCGGGGCCTGCCCGGAACGGCCACATCGATCGCACGGCGCCGGCCTTGCCCGGAGCGGCAACACTGTATATACTTTTACAAGCGATCCGAGGACGACGTTCTCCATCGCTTCTTCCGCAACATTGTTAACGGTTCCTATTGCGGAGCCCAAATAAATTAGATGCGCGACGACTCGCACGTCTCCATGTATCGAACCGCGATGAGCGATCGCGCTATTCGATGTGTTTCGAAGAATTCTGTGGTCGATATGATTCGAATATGCGATGGGCTGCCGAATTGTCGAATCACTATTTTACTTTTGTCTCTCTCTCTCTCTTCCTGTCTTTCCAGCCCCAGTCCTCTCCCCATGCAGAGTAGTAAGTCAGCGATTTGTATACGCCAGCTGAATTCCTTGCCTTTCAATAAAGAGAGAGGTAAAAGCGAAGGAAAGGCAGGGAGGTTAACCAGGTTGTACCCGGTTTGCTACCCTACACGGAGGGAGGGGGAAGGGGAGAAAAAAGAATGGAGAGAGCAAGGAGGAAAGAGGGAACAAGTAATACGCGCACACACTTTCGTAACAAGTAATACGTGCACGCACAATAAATCAATTCCAAGCACCACCATACACCTGCGATGAGAAATGCGCTTGCTTCTACGGCTAGGGCACGGAATTCTCAGAATTTGTACGCCATTAATCCAACATCGCAAAGCTTCTAACTACAGAGAGCGAGAGAGAGAGAGAGGGGGAAGGAGTCAATATATAGGCAAATAAAATGGAACATTCTCCTGAAAGGCGCCCTTGCATAAGAGCAAGCGGGAGAGGCATGTTTCTGTTATGTGTTTTATATAGCCTCGTATGCGAAAACGAACGGCCTCCACACTTCCGCGGAGCGAAGAACGGATGACATGCCCTCCAAGGCGCCCGCCATTGCGCGATAATTAACCTCGCGGTTTCGGCTGCAGGTTTCTCGAAACTGGATCAGTGAAAATCGAGTCATCAATTGCGCTATCGTATCAAGACCCGCCGCTTCGAGATCTCTTTGCGACTCTTTATACTTCTCGTTTCATGCTGGTAAATCCGCTTCGGCGAACGGCTTAGCGAGCGCAGAATACGGAAGAGAAAGTCATATCCTCCTCTTCATCCTGAGCTATAAATCTGAAACACGATTAGCCGCAGCCGGTGGCGTCAAACATGTTAACGTTTCTTTCGTATTATTGTGGCGAGGAGATAGACCGCACTGGTGTTGCCTTTCAAGCTGAATACATTAAAAAAATCATATCTAGGCACGCATACCGTTTGTTACTCATACCATAGGCTATAGGCAATCACTAGTGGCGAGAAAATTTTCAGCGATAACTCGGCTGTTTTCTTGTAGCATATGTTAACGAACAGTTCAATTACAGACTTTCGGGTAGGTGAGGAATTGAAGCCGGAGAATAGCAATGTTAAAAAATTTGTAACTGACGCCACTTTCGACATGTATACAAACGAGACAGAGAGTGAGAGGGGGGGAGGTGATATGCCATTAACGTTAACTGGAATGTGAACATCTTGTTCGCTATACCGTGCATGCCCTGGGAAGGGGAAGGAAAGTTGGACACACACACACACACACACACACACACACACACACACACACACACACACACACACACACACACACACACACACACGCGCGCGCGCGCGCGCGCGCGCGCACGCACGCACGCACGCACACACACACACACATACACAATGGCAAAATGAGGAAAGGAAGCTCTGTACGATATCGAAGTGTACACTGCAATATACACATGGCGTTCAAATCAACATTTTCTCAAAAGCTCTCCTCTAACAAATCTTTGTTAAACGCTGACGTTTCTTTTTTTCCCCCGCATACCTTGGGATTGGGCACCTGTAAAGTGGTGCTATATAGAGTCTTCGGATTTCGAAGCAGGCGCGAATTCACTTTTCACCGTCTCTAATTTCGATACTACAAGTGTTTTAATGTTAGTGATTATAAAAGGCCTACTTGAGATACTTACGATTGATAAATTTACGATTGAAACAGTTATGCAGCAGGTGGTCTAGATGAATGAGAGTTTATTATTTTTTATAAAGAATTTATAGTGCTCCGCAGAAGGAATTTTAAAGCCTCTGATGTATGGTAACGTCAGTTAATCGGAAGACGTTTGCACGCGATGTCTGATGTCTTCAGTTGAATGCGGCCTTCGTTTGGGATGATGTAAGCCGCGCACGAGAACGTAATCGAAAATTGGCATCTCTGCCTTCGGGGGCATTTCCTTAACGAAATTTATATAGCAATCACGAGGTTAGGTCGAGATTATAAAAGTGCTAACACACGTAAAACAAGTAACGCACAGCCACGCTTCTTATCTTTGGTCTATCGCCTGCACGTATAGCTGATGTCGCCAAGAATACCTCTACACCGCGCGACATAAAAAGCGTGCTAACAAGGCCGTGTGCTGATAATCGCAGAGTATATACATGTGACCTATATGCACATATGTCCATGCGCTGATTTTGCAATCTCAAAACATACTATGTAACTTTGCGTGTTCAGATATGCAAAGTATATAGTTACAGGGTTGCGCGTGAAAAAGACTACGGTATTTCAAGGTCACCAAGAAGGTTATGGCATGAGTAATCGATACATGCATAAACTATACTGAATCAGCAGTTACGTAAGCAGGAAAGTCGCACACTACGATCATAGCAGTTGGAAGCGCACCGTGAACCGCTGAAATAGAATCATCCTCTGCGGTGACTTTGTGACTGCTATAGATGTAATAATATGCTGCGATCGTGATGAGCGCGAGCTCCCTGTCGCTGTGTAGCAGGGGCAAAATACAGAAAAATCGAATGGGAAAAGAAAGTTCGCATATTTCGGGAACGTTAAACGCCAGAATTTAGCTGTTTTTCTTTTTATGCGTTTCGTATCCAGCCACAGTATCTGGAATGCGACGAGCAATGATCCCAGTGGTTACAAACGTACTTACATGTTGGTGTCCTGCATGCTGCTTAGAACGAGGTGCATGGCTAATTCAATCCTTAGTCGCAGCTACCAGATTCGAAAAAGAGACTAAAGCAGAAACAATAGAAATGCTCATACATGGAATTGTTGACGTGCAAAATTCAAATGGTATCCATTACACCAGACTAATGCTTCGCTAATGGCATCGTGTAACGCTTTGACACTGCGTATCAGTGCACACGTGTGCATATATACCCGCTATAGAGTGACGTGTTTACTGCAGTCTAGTTGTTCAGGTTTCAGAGTTAAAAATACCGACTCGTCTCCACTTTCGTGCATTCATTTGGAACTGTTTCTTTTGTTCTTTTTCTATCATGGCGCGTGCGGTGCGTTTCTAGCCGTGCGTCAGCACTGTAACGGTATTACCGACAAACATTAAACAACAGGGAATGCATTAGTGAATGAGATTCTCACTAAACGCATTATGGGCGGCTAATTGAAAGGTTCACGCGATATTGAAACGTCATTCGTGTGCGGCACAGGAGCGCAGTGCTCAGCGCTGCAGCGTCTGCGCGGTGTTTCATACTTCGTTCCGTATTTTAATCAGCGCGGATTTCCGCGAACGTGCTTGAACACTAACGCACCATGCATGCAGTCTATACCTGCAAGTACTCCGATAACCGGCTGTCGGCACGACACAACGAGCTTTCAGCGCGCCGTAAACAACCTTTTTCTTTCCCCTTTGCGCAGCAAATTCACCTTTGCTGCATTTCCCCCCTTGAACCTTTTGAAAGGGAGCCAAACGCAACACTGCTTATTTTTTCTCCCCGCCCCTTTTTGTGAACGCAAAAACAAGCATAACGGAGTGCCTCCCTGAGCTCGGGTGTATAAGGTGACACTTGTTTGAGGCTAGCCTTGGCTCGTATGTGTATAGAGGATGCGTGTAAAGCAACGCCGCAGATTCCTGGGAAAAACCACCCGCCTGTATACCTCGTGGGCGAGGCGCACACACGCAGACCATCCATTCCTCCCTTTTTTCCCCCATCCATCCCTTGCTCGGACTCCCGTGTCCGAGACGGTATGCTCGGACTCCCGTGTCCGAGACGGTATTTCACAGCGTGCAGTGTGCGTGCGTTCAGGTCCCCGCTTTCATACAGGCGTCCTTAATGCGAGCTGATATCCCGCGGCTACCGAAAATAGGCGCTGATGACGGCGGCGCGTTGTTTGCGCCTCCTCTTCACCGCGGTTCCCGCCGAAAGCGACACCGTCCTGGGCTGCAACAGCTCGCTCCGCGAATTTGCTTCGCAGTGAGGCGCGTGGGATGGGAGGCGAAGGAGAGGATGGTGCTCGAGGAGGCGTTCGCGATGCATGCGGCGCGGCGCGGCTCTGATGCTGCGGAAGCAGAGCACCACACAGACAACGGCGCGTCGTCGCAGCCGCGCACGGGTGCTCTCGCACCTCGCCCAACTCCATCCTCCTCCTCCAAGCACCATGACGCACTCCACCCTGTTTGCAAGCCTCTTATATATATGGAGTGCTAGGAACGCACGCGCGGTTGTTTTGCCGCAGTGATTCAGGGAACTGTGCGGGGGCGCAGGGAAGCATGAATGTACATCACCCCCGCTTGCCAACGGAAACCATAAGCATCGCAGTGATGGGGGAGAGGGCTAGATAGAAGAGTGCGCGGAGGGGAGACTTGTTATCATGCTCGAGCGTGTCTCCCTTTACGTAAATCTTTCTGTCCGTCCTTAATGGATAAAATTACCGAGAGACAGAGAGCAAAAAAGAAAACTTATAAGAGCACTCGCAAGCGCGCACTTCCGTTTTCTTGCTCGAAACGGAGAAAGGGCGCTTCTTTAATAGGGAGATAGGGGGTGCGCATCGGCGCCATATCAAGGGCCGCCATATTGTTTACAGTCGGCGCGGTGAAAACTACGCGTTATCTCGGTTCGCTTATATCCCAACAGCAAACTGCGAACTGATGAATAGAACAATTATATGGCGATTGTAACGTCCTCGTGAGGACCCCGTATATCAATAATTATAGAACTAGTCACTGTAATTTGTGAAGGAAGTAATCGTGGTTCTGGTCGGCTGTCATTTTCTTCTGTACACGCAAAGTGCAACATACCAAGTCTCTGCAAACTGTGAGCTGTGACGCGTGCGTGATTCTTATGTGAAGATCGAGAAAAGTATACAGCCTCCAGCTCTTGGCCATGTCGACAGCCAACCGCTGTCGGATGACTATATACGGGCCCATGTTGCAACTGTAAATCGCTAGTTTTCAGGTCACCCAGACCTTACTTGACATTTCCTAAAGTACAGTTCATGCGTATATACTTTGCCTCATCCCTCTGTCGTAATCAACAAGTTCAACGACCAGAGTGACATGTTGACTTTATTAAATATAATGTCGTTGAAGTACGTGGTGGCATTAATTTTCCACGGGTCGACGTCGCCGCTGACCTTTCAGTCTAGCTTTCCTATTCGTGTGGCGGACGCATTTCGAGCGTTGAACCCTCTCACGTGCTCAGCCTTTGCACTATAGTGTATTATGAATGGCAGTGTGTCATGTGCACGTGGATGACAGTGTATACTGACACGAATGAACCAATATATGAACGAATCGAGCGAATGAATGAATGGGATGATAAGCTTTCTCTTGAATTGGGTCACTCCGGGTGATTTTGGGGCTCTGTCAATGCTCACCCGCTGTTGTAGCTAGCTTTGTTATCAGCCATGAGAAACAGCCTCAGCATCTATCACGTGTCGTGGGATGGCGTGTGGGTGAGGAGTGAGCGCGATAAAAGCTGCCTTCTCATCTAAAGTCTGTGCACCCTTCTTCCTCTTTGTCTTTGCCGTGGAGATATTACACGCGGTAGGTGGAGAGAGGGAGAAAGGCATGACAACGAGGAGGTATGCCCTTATAAAATTGACTGCTGGACGACGAATGTTGGCTAGGCTTACAGGAAGGAGGTTATAAAGAACAGGATAATCATAGAAACCAAGAGAGAGTTCAGTGTCTATTACCGATACCGCCTGCCAATAACAGTGCATGCCCATTACGGTCCGAGAACGCAGTAATAGAGAGTTTTAGTGCCGGGGCCCCAAAATGACTTTGTACGTAAGCCCTTGCGTTCTATATGGGTGCGGCTGGGAGTACAAAGGAACGCAAGAGCATGCGTATACGTAAGTTGCTTCTAATCCTCAGCATTAAAACTTCCTATGGAGAGATTTTTGTGTCGGGGACCCCAAGCGCCTTGTGTATGCACGCTCTTGCGTTTCTTTGTACTCCGAGCCGCACTCAAGGAGAATACAATGGAACGCGAGGGCTTACGTGTGCGCAAGCAGCTTTGGGACCCCCAGCACTAAAACTCTCTTGGTTGTACAGTGGTTATGGTGCTCGGCTGCTGACCAAAAAGGCGCGAGTTCGACCCCGACTGCGGCGGTCGCATTTCGATGGTGGCAAAATGGTAGAGGCCCGCGTACTGTGCGACGTCAGTGCCCATTACAGAACAGCAGATGGTCGCATTTTCCGGAACCCTCCAATACGGCGTGCCTCATAATCATAGCGTGCTTTTCGCACGTAAAAACTCCTGATATTCTTAAGTTTATTCGAACACGCACTAAACACGGTCCCTTAAACTGCACATATACACAAGTGCATATGTCATATAACGTTTAGACATGCCTTAACCTGGCATATGCACTATATGAACGCCATAAGTTATGCATACGCACACGATTGACTTTATACATTTCGCGGCGAATCAGATTGGCTATAACGCAGTAGGGAAAACTCGCACAAAATCTCGGCGATGTTTAGCTGCACGTGAAGGAAAAAGGAAGGGGAATGTAAAAACCGGCGGTAAAATATATCCCGCATTTTTCAATGACTTCTCGATCGATCACGCAGTGTGAGCCACACAGCGTAAACGCCGGACGAGGTTCCTCATTTTCTGGATCACCACTTCCTGATGTCGATCATAACACCGCGGCGGCGGTGCGCGCGCGCGTGGGCACTTTCGCGGATGAGCATCATCCAATTACGGCCCATCGCGAAAAAGTGGCGGCAGCGCGGAAGATGTTGTTCCTATAAGTGCTATAAGCGCGTAGCTATATCAGCGACAGCGCATAGCCGTCAACAAATAGAATAATTATAAAGAAAGAAGCGAGCCGAAAGAAGGAGCGAGACGAAGAGCATGCGCTATAACAATCTGTTCCGCTCGCTACAACCGACACTCTGCGACGGTGGAAAGGAAGCGAATGAATTGTGTGTGAGTGTGTGGAGGTTGCTCGAACATACCACAAGCGCCGCACCAAACAACGCTCTCCGCCGCCCACTTGGCCTCTCTCGTTCCGTTATCTTGATTGGAACGCGGGCGATAAGCAAGGCGGCTGTTCGCGCGCTTTTTTTTTTTCTCGGCATGGAAAAAAGACTGCGGAATGGGGAAATCGACCGTTCGAAACCGTGCACGGTCGTCGGCGCGTCTGGCGTTTTGTGAGTGCGTAAATAGGCGAACGTTTCTTGCTCTTTCTCTCTGATATCTGTATATATGTATACAGGAGTGTTCGCTGTCGCGATCAAAGAGTATATGTATAACCGCGTGGACGGAGCTCGTGGAGAGAGGCCCATAAATTTGAATAGACCGGTGAATCGTGCACGCACTGCCGAGCAACCACGCAGCAAAATTGCCCGATCATGCAACCAACTCCCGCACCCGCCACGGTGGTCTTTACATGTACAGGTGCTTGACTGCAGACCCGATGGTCGCGTACAAGATCGAATGCCGGCCGCATTTCGATATGCTATAGAGGCTCGTGTGCTTTAGATTTAAGTGCACGGAACCCTCAGGTGGTCGAAATTCCTGGAGCCCTCTAATACGGCGTCCCTCATAATCATATCGGGGTTGTGGAGACGTAAAGCCCCAAAAGTCATTGTTATTACCCCCCCCCCCCCAATTCCCATTACGTTGGGAGTCATGCAGCCTCCATTGACTATGGCATCTGAATGGGGGCAAAAATGCAAGAGCGTTCACATAAAAGCGTTTCATATGCCATTGCAAGGTGGGTGATTCCACGTAAGATCGAACAAACGATGGCTGGTCGACCTCTCAAATTTATTTCAAAATTTTATATATTATTGCCTGATGAGTGGAAAGAAGAGATCCGCAATTTGTTTTGCTGCCAAAAATTTTTTCGAACCACAGGAAATCAATAATGATGAAGAGGTGGAGTGGAGCGCTCATTCGTTCTGCTGTTTTGGCCAAATTTCGTTATGAATTGCACAAAATATATTAAAGTTAGGTAGCTGAAATTTATTTACCTAAATATATGCATGTTTTTGCTTCTGTCAGGTATTTTTAGTTTTTATGTGTAGTGTAGGTGTTTTTATAAAAAACCTCAAAAATGGCCCAATCGGCAAAATTTTCTTTACTTTGAAGGTCTTTATCTCAAAAAATCCTTGTAGCAGAGGTACAAAAATTTCGCATTACGTTCTTCGCATGCGTATCTACCAAACTGCCAAATCTTGTATTTATACAACTTTTCAGTAAAGAGATATGATCGGGCTAATTTCAAGAAAACACCGAACAATGAAAACTTCTGACGACAATTAAAAAAAAAACCCATTTTTTAAATTTCTTAAACTTTGTCCACTTATTCTCCTCCACATCAGCTTTCACAATCATTAAAAACATGTTGCATAATGTCGTTGCACTAAGAGTTACGGCCCCTCCAATGAGACCCTTAGGCAAGGATGGGCAATTCCGACTTCTTGCCCAGCAAGTGTATAAAATGCAGGCAGGATGAATTTCTTTTTATTAAAAGGTCAGCAGGTACCTAAAAAGGTGTCGCCGGCACTGAAGACGTTAATTTTGAAATTATTTGGTCACTGCAGCGGCCACGAGCGCGGAGCTACCGAGTAGGCGCGCGCACCCGAGATGCTCGTTGTAAGAGACGGCGCAGTGAGAGCTCGTTCTCGCGTCCTCAGACCGATTGAGTTCGAAACAGCAACACCTCTCGGGTGACTTGAACGCACGTGCACTGGAGCTTCGCTATTCTATCCGCCCTCTGTTCGCATCTCAGCTAGGCGCTGATAACACGGCGGAGATGGAAGCAAGACGAAAACTCTATAAGGGAGCTATGAGCGCTCGCTTCACGCGCGCTGCTGCCACAGAAACTGCGCTGCGCCAGTTGCGATCAGTGGAAAGCATGAACGTGGCGCTCCAGTGGCAAAGCAAAATATGGATTGTCAAAGGAAGGAAAAGCAAAACTATCGGTAACCGGATGCGCTTGTCTATATTAGATGTCGGCAGCAGACGGCGTGAACTGGCCGCGCGTTCGGTGCGCTGTTCACACTTCATTTGGCGTGGATAGTTCTTGTGCTTTGCTCTTACTCTACTCCTCCTGTGCGTCTCATGACGAGAAAGTATAGCTCTGAATGAGTCTATTGTGGAGACTACCTTTCGAAGCACAAGAAGCTTAAAGGAGTACTGACACGAATTTAAAAAAAATTTCGGATTGTTGCTCTAATTAAAAATACTGGTGTCGAGAAACGTAAAACGACTATTGTGGTGCCTGGGAATGCATCCTATATATTTTAATTAGCGCCACCTTAAAAAGACACTTTCGGTTTCGATATCGAGGGGGTGGCTTCTCAGTGTCGTTTCATAGCAGTGTGACGTCACGGAGATACAGAAATTCGCGACGTACTAGCGGGAAATCCGTCATCTGCTCGTGGTGCAATAGACAACGATGAGTGAATTGTCGTCCAGTGACCCTGACAGTGATTTCTACGATTTAGGCTGCATGCAGGACGCAGAACTCGCGAACTCGGAGGAACTGTCTTGACTTATCGGGATAATGTCCTTGCAGTGTGCCTGGCTTGCAAATGCTCAGCGACGAAAACTTCAAAGTCAAATTAAAATATTTTATACGTGTTCTCCGACTTGTGGACAGCGTGGACACTGCATACCAACGAAGCAAAAAATGTCCCTTTTCGATGTCTCAAAATCGTGTCAGTACTCCTTTAATTATTGCAAAGAAGCCAAAATTTCGCAGAGTTACCGACCTAGACATAAATGCTTTGAAGGAACGTTTAACGCCCGAAAGATCAGTGACTGTCAGTGAGACGGACTATTTGTGCTACGCGTGTTTTTGCTACCACTGCAATGAAAGATCTTCACGGAACGCACAGTTTAACGATGACATTCTTATGCCCCCTGAAAAAGAAATCGACGCAATTAACCAGATCACTGCGACTACCGGTGCACGTGCGTTCATGTCACCCGAGAGGTATTGCTGTTTCGAACTCAATCGGTCGGAGGACGCGAGAACGAGCTCTCACTGCGCCGTCTCTTACAACGAGCATCTCGGGTGCGCGCGCGCCTATAGTCGGTAGCTCCGCGCTCGTGGCCGCTGCAGTGACCAAATAATTTCAAAATTAACGTCTTCAGTGCCGGCGACACCTTTTTAGGTACCTGCTGACCTTTTAATAAAAAGAAATTCAATCCTGCCTGCATTTTATACACTTGCTGGGCAAGAAGTCGGAATTGCCCATCCTTGCCTAAGGGTCTCATTGGAGGGGCCGTAACTCTGAGTGCAACGACATTATGCAACATGTTTTTAATGATTGTGAAAGCTGATGTGGAGGAGAATAAGTGGACAAAGTTTAAGAAATTTAAAAAATGGGGTTTTTTTTTAATTGTCGTCAGAAGTTTTCATTGTTCGGTGTTTTCTTGAAGTTAGCCCGATCATATCTCTTTACTGAAAAGTTGTATAAATACAAGATTTGGCAGTTTGGTAGATACGCATGCGAAGAACGTAATGCGAAATTTTTGTACCTCTGCTACAAGGATTTTTTGAGATAAAGACCTTCAAAGTAAAGAAAATTTTGCCGATTGGGCCATTTTTGAGGTTTTTTATAAAAACACCTACACTACACATAAAAACTAAAAATACCTGAGCAGAAGCAAAAACATGCATATATTTAGGTAAATAAATTTCAGCTACCTAACTTTAATATATTTTGTGCAATTCATAACGAAAGTTGGCCAAAACAGCAGAGCGAATGAGCGCTCCACTCCACCTCTTCATCATTATTGATTTCGTGTGGTTCGAAAAAATTTTTGGCAGCAAAACAAATTGCGGATCTCTTCTTTCCACTCATCAGGCAATAATATATAAAATTTTGAAATAAATTTGAGAGGTCGACCAGCCATCGTTTGTTCGATCTTACGTGGAATCACCCAGGTATCCTTATTCTTTCGGAACGATTACTGACGATCTTCATGAATTTCGTGCAACTTTCGTACGAATGTTGTATACGGAAAACATGGAGTTATCGGAGTGCGTAAGAAATGTTTCAGTAAAGAGGAGACGCGATACTTGAATAACGCTTTGTCTTCACCGCATAGTTCATAACAAAGAAAGCTCGAGCCCTTGAGAAAAGCAGATTTCTTAAAGTAGATCAATCATCGGTCCTGTGACTGACTGTGACAGCAGCTCATACTAATTATATACCGGACACGCGTGCAGACGAGAAGCATCCCCACCAGAAAAACTGCGTATGACAATGTGTCTGAAATTTGTGTCACATCTCTGCCTTCATATATATCTTTCTCATATTGCCATGCGAAAACACATATAAAAAAACTGTTGTCTCGTATTAGATAATTCATTGCGGCGTTCGTCATAATGGATTTCTTTTTATGTTAAAACCGCCCGATATATATTATCACACTCGCGGAAAGGAACTGGGAATCTAAATCGCGAACATGTGCTCAATTATCGGATATCCAACGAGTGCTAAGGGAGCTCATTTTTGTACGCATATCGAAATCGCCGTCTCTGTTTCATTGTTAACAGTTTCGCCGCTTATGTCGCTGTCACCTCTTTGATTCTACCTTTTCCACTTTTTTTTTTTCTGCGAATACATGTACTATACGTTGAGCGCGAGACAGACGGTACGATTTTCCATGCGATGCGACGGCCGACGCGGCAGCCGGAATGGTGGCGGTGCGATGCGATGAATGGTCACCATTTCGGCTTCCGCACCGCCGCGTCGGACGTCGCACCGCATGGAAAATCGTGCCGCCTGTCTCGGCCTTTATGCGACCCCAAATAAATAATACAGCGGTCCGCATTCGGTTCTCTCTCCTCCTCGGTTCTGCCGACCTCTCATGAATTCCTCCAGCAACAAACGCAACGTTTAAGCGTCCTTTGTATCGCATTAATAACCTCCGAGGAAAAAGGCGAATGGCTGTCGTCAAAACACTCGGCAACAACAAGAAAAAAAAAAACACGGCATTCGTCCCATTACACGCAGATTGATTCCCATTTCGTTGCGGCCCGAGATCGGCCTTGTATCGTTTCCCTACCTCCTTCCGTCCGTCTCGCGATAATCGACCCCTCGTCCGCGGCCGAGCGAAGCGGAAAGTGGCACACCGGGCAGCGCGTGCACGGGTGGGCGGCCTCCTGTAAACAACCAACACGCAGAAGAAGGAACCGCGCCCCCGGCGCTAACGGCAAGCGTAAACAAGCGTAGTGCCTGCCCCCGCGGTTCCTGCGGCGCGATTCAGAGCTTTCTCCCGTCTCTCGAAAAAGAGCGGCGGGTGGGAGGCCCACCATTCGCCGTCCGCAATGCGTCAAAAAGCGTACGGGGCCACGGCACACTGTCGCTCGGGGTCGCGGCGAAGGGGAGAGCGGAAATGGGAGTAGGGAGGGGGTAACCGCAGAGGGAACGGTCGGGCTGTTGTTCCTACGAGAGAAGAAAACTGACCCATCCCTCCACCCCACCCGCCCCCCTCACACACACAACACCAACCCCCTACGATCACCCTCACCCAGCCGCGTCGAAGCAGGCGAAGGAAGGACACAAAAGCGAAATCGGTGCATGGGAGAGAAGACATGCGGGAGTGTCTGTCGTGCCAACGCAAGGAGATTGAAAACCTCGCGACTGGGCCACCGCCGCGACGGCACGCCGTCCGTGACAGCTGGGCACGACGGCCGCTCGCCAGGACAGCCGCCCCGATCCGGGTGGCGTCTCCACCGCGACGTGTATCCTCGCCGAACTACTCCCGGCGAAAAGAAAAGGCGGGAACGCGTGGATGATGGGGAGGCGAGAGAGACGGACAGGGGAAAGAGGGGTTGTTTTTCTACGCAGCGGAACAATGTATCGTCGAGCGGCGCTACGCACCTGCGTTTTCATGATGTTCTTCGGAAGCCGGGGCGATTCGCTCTTCTACACTGGGTCGGTCTTTGAGCGTCAAGGCGTGTTGGCGGCTTGCCTGCGCACGCACGCCTTTCTTGGCAGCGGCTGGTCTTCAGGAGAGAGTAAATAAAAATGACATCACTGACGGCATCTGCGTTGCTAAATTAGCATAAGTTTGGCGAGAAGAGTGATTATAGGTATTCGAACAGAACGCGTAGAGCGTTTTACATGGTTGTGAATCTAATACGTAAGAAGTGTGACTTCGACGACGTAAACAGAGTGTAGAACTGCGTAGCACGTTCGCCACCCTGTCAACAAGGGACAGGAGTGAGTTGTTTTTCTGTTCCCGCTACGCTAACTCGTAATGATCGTGCGCGCTGCGCTCCGCTGCGGCACTTATCGGAGGAGGCGCCTTGAATGTTACGAAGCTCGAGCTCGTTGTAAACACCGAACGCCGTGGGGAATATACATTTCAATGTCTTTCTTTCTTGTTTAAATTAAGGGGCTTGTGCGCGATCATTCGAGTATCTCCGAAGCAGGAAAGGCCAGCGAAGCAAGTGCAACGAAGATGGTGTAGCAAGGAAGAAGGTAAGGCTGCGCTGGCAGCGGTAACCTGCGCTTGGCACTCGAAAGCACCATTCCCAGAGCAGGACGGAGCGCACAGCACACTGCGAGTAGCGCGCATTGTGCGCACTGCATGAAAGAAACGAGAACACAACATAAAGTTGGAGGAGAGGTGAAGAGAGAGAGGAGACGCGTACGCACGCCGTGTCACGTGCTCTCGGAGCCGAACGTAAACAAGGTCCTCTCCCGTGCCCTTTCCCATCTTTAGGGGTTGTTTTCGTCGGGGCGTCCTCCTTTCTCGCTAAGCCCTCTGGTCGTTTTCTTCCTCCTCTCTCGCTTTTCCGTCGTCGCGCTTGCAAGCGGCGGCACGCGGGACGGCGCTTTCAGAGGAGGTTGAACCCTGTAGTCACGTGATCCTCCTAGGGAGCTCAACAACTGGGGATAACGGCGCCGCCAGTCCCCTAGCTTGATGCGCGCTTGCCGAGCCTAGGGAAAGGTTCTTGGTGCTAGGTACCTGACGGAAGCAGAAAGGAGGCTCGCACGAAAACACGGCTGCGGAGTAGGGAGAACGAAAAAAACGATAATAATAGACGAAAGAATGCAGTCGTTGGCGAGAGCGAAAAGAAGTCAAGATGGCGGTGGATGGCCTCTCCACTCGCCTCCCTCTCTCTCTCTTCGTCGCCCGCCTCAGGAATGAGGTAACCTAGATCGGCGGGTCTGTTTTGATGCGGGCGCGAGGAGGCAGGCGACCGTACGCGCTCTACGACGTGCGGCGTCTGGGAATGGCATTGAGTTTCTCGTCGACTTGTTTTGACGCGCCAAAGTCGCGCGCTAAATTCGCTCTTCCGCACTGCACGCGCGACGTTGCTGGAAGCTCGCGAACCGCACGACCTCGTACCAGCTTGCGCGCCAACGGCGTTGTTCCCGTTGAAGCCGCTTTTACACAAGGCCGTGGCTAATTATAGCCCCTTAAGTCGCGTTACAGGGACCTCGCATGTGTCTAATGTCTCTGCTGTGATCCAAGAACTTTTGTTAATCGCCGTTACTTACACCCTGTACTGGAGTTCGTAAGACCTGCGCACAAAAGAAGCTGCAAGCATGTCTGTCCTGAAAAATGACAGCGGTAATGATGGCCCATCTCTGTTTGTGGGCTCGAATGGGGATCAGAAAAGTAGTATTCTGAAGGTTGCCACTTAAGAAAAGCTCATAATCAATACAGTGACCTTTGCTACTAAGTTGCGAGTGCTGTCTCTCAACACTGCGTCGAGTTTTATGATTAGCAAATGTAACCGCAAAGCCACACGGAACGCAGAAAGATACAGAAGCTCGTTATGTCTCTTTCTGTGCCCCGTGTGGTGTTGCGTCTACCTTTGCGAGCAATGAATCACCAACTGGCCTACGCCCACACTCTTCTAAGTTACTGTATCGAGGACCACAGTCAGAAGCAGTCATTTTAGAAAGTCGACTTTGTGAGCCGTCGCAGCAGTGAGCTACGACTGCGTTATTTCAACTAACAAGAAACATCCATGAATGACTATCGTATGGTGAGGAATGGCATCATGTACTGTGATCAGCAGCAATTCTGCACTGCTCTGTTCCTCTCCCTTTATCTCTCTATATCTTCTACTTCTTATCTCTCTTGTCATTCTCCCACCCTTCATTCCACCATTGACGGTATACCAAAGCGCATATTTGTTGCGGTTAACCTTCACATCTCTCCCGCTCTCTTTTCATCCGATATCCTGGCTCCGCCCGATACTTGTGTCTGTTCTAAATTAGGAGCCCGGGTTAGCAAGCTTTTTCTTTATACCCTCTGTTTGTCATTGGCAGTGACACTTGGACATCGCGACTGACATCTAATTGGCTATCTCACTGACGCACCAAAGAATGTCGCGATCAGTCACCTCCAGTTCCAATGTACTTTAGTTTTGTATTGCCGTGGGTGCCAACTTTTCGAAGCAACGCAATGGTTACCAAGGGACGCTAAGCTCGAGCTGTGCACGGCAGCGAGTTAGAGCGATGGCATTAGAACTTCGCAGCGATAAAGCAGAACCAGCTCGTACAAGATACGATAAATTAGGGATTATTTGGAGAGGCTTTCGTCCTCCAGTGGACATAAATTAATTAGGCTGATAATGATGATGCAGAAGTTATATATAGTATAATAATGAAATACTAGCGCACCGACATCACATCGCTCGCCCTTAATTGTTGAAAAACAAGCCCCCATCGGAATTCACATATCGTATATCTTGGAAACTTGTTTTGTGATGGATAGTTTCTACGAAATTCAAAGCGAATAAGTGATACCAGCAACGATAATAGGCACTCTCTAACATCCTTGTGAGATGTACTTCAAGATACTTATTACTTGTGGAGAAAATAATAGTATATAAATTTGCTCTTTTCAACATTTTGTTCGTATATATATGTTCAGGGCTTCAGGCCGTTTCTGTGTAGGAAGCCTTTTAAAACCTCATTACGTTGTTGCACCATCTCATACTTTGAGAGTCTAGAAATTTAATCATCGCTTATCTATAAACATTCAACTACTCACGTATACGGACGTTTTCAATATCAGCGATGTTCCATGTGTGTGTGTGTGTGTGTCTGCACATGCACTTTCCTATACTCGCGACGGTTTCTTTGTGTGTGTGTGTGTGTGTGTGTGTGTGTGTGTGTGTGTGTGTGTGTGTGTGTGTGTGTGTGTGTGTGTGTGTGTGTGTGTGTGTGCGCGCGGCGTGCGTGCGTGCGCGTGTGTGTGTGTGTGTGTGTGTGTGTTGTGTGTGTGTGTGTGTGTGTGTGTGTGTGTGTGTGTGTGTGTGTGTGTGTGTGTGTGTGTGTGTGTGTGTGTGTGTGTGTGTGTGTGTGTGTGTGTGTGTGAGAGAGAGAGAGAGCCTATACTCACAATCTAGAAACTTGTTTACAAGAACCATCGGTTTCTGTACATTGGATGCGGATGTGTCATCCGGCATGACGAGGCATTGCATGACGTAATAGACATTGTCCATTACGTCATGCCTCTCTTTTTCAGGCAACAGTGTCGAATTACTACATCACATAGCACGTTCTTTCCAGCCATCCAGCCTTGCCAACTTTACTTTCACGCTTGACGAGAGTCCGATCTGGAATGTCCGATTCAAACATATACGTGGCATCACCCTTCTTTGGCTTCTGTTAGATCGCGTATACAGAGTGAGCAACGAACATACGGAACCCATCTTACAAGTTACCAAGGCTGCGCGTGAGCGCATGCTTTTTCTTTCCTCTGGCGCGCGCGCGTGGCTGGCTATTTGCGTCCGAGTCGCTCCGCCGCATTTAGCCTTCATGCTGTTGTCCTGCAGATGAGGGCCCCGCATCTGATTCATTCTTAACGACGCAGCATATGCCTACTTAGGAGCGCGTAGCGGGAGGCCGAAAAACAAGGCGTCAGCGCCAGCGCATATGGCCAGCGGAGTTGACTCTCGAGGAGCGGCGGTTTTCCGTGCCTCCCGTCCTTGGCATCATAACGCTGTGCGTCAGGCCGGAACCCGCGATGGCATCTGAGACCGCGATAAGCGATGACGCTCGTCGCTCGACGGAATGCTGTCCGTATAAAAAAACACCGTGCAATAGTCGAATATGATAACAAACACTGTTTTTTTTTTTTTTTTTTGCCAGCTGGCGGCGAGAAAGGTCAATGCCCTTCGACGGATGCATAAATGCGATAATTGCTCATTAAGCCTCCGCATTGTACACAGCGTATCAGCAAAAACCGGCAGCTAATTTTTATTTTATTTTTTTCGCCCTCGCTATCTGTACCCTGATGTTTGAAGTCGGGAGAAGCTCCGATCGGGACGCATGACCTGTTTATCACGACAATGTGTAGTTTATGTGTATGTACTTCTTTTAGTGCTTTGAAGTAAACTCTTACAAACATATTGACTGTTTTTGAACGTCTTTCCAACTTTCTATGAAATTTAATGACGGCCCTGGTGACAGTCATGTTTTCATTAAATGGTGTCAATGTCAGTGTATACAGCAGTGCAGGCAGTGCACTTTTATGGTGGTGGTATAAACATTCGTTCCGAAACGTCGACCAAAAGTATTGCCGCTATTCCGAAGGTAATGTCTGTAGAAGGTTCTGAAACGTGAGAGGAAGTGAAATAATGAGGGGAGTTGCGAAAAAATAATTAACAGCGTTTCAGAGCTATATATATATATATATATATATATATATATATATATATATATATATATATATATATATATATATATATATATATATATATATAAGGAACAAGAGAGAGTACGACGCACGTTGGTTTGTACGGTATGTTTACTGACGTTTCGGCTGGGACCAGCCGAAACGTCAGTAAACATACCGCAAAAACCAACGTGCGTCGTACTCTCTCTTGTTCCTTATTCTACCGGGGCCAACGTGACTTCCTTGCTGCAACTATATATATATATATATATATATATATAATGTGGAGATTTCAACAGCGCGCGTATATTGTGAACAATCGGCACAGGCATGAAATGTATCACACTCTAAGAAAAAAAAGAGTACGCGTGACTCTTTTCAGAGAGTTCTGACTTGCCACGTATAGGACTCTCTTTAAATAGTCACGGTGACTCTCTTGGTGGGCCAGGGTCGGCTCGCTCTACGAGAGTCCCCTGACCCTCTAGGAAGAGTGCAAAGACTCTCATCGGGAGGATCACGTTACCACTCATAGGGAGTCAGACGACTCTTGCCGGTAACGCTCCTAGGGGAGTCAAGGGACCCACACCGAAGCATCAAGCGACTCCACAAGTATTTTAAGCTACTCATTTGATCCTTGCTCTACTTTTGCGCGACTACTGTTGAAAATAGTGGAGTATTCATTTTAAGCAAGTCGAATATACTTGCCGTTCTGCCCAGCGACTGTAAAAAAAGAGTAGTTCAGTTTTAGCATTATTTTAATAAAACTCGTCAAGACAACACATATTTCCAACAAAGTTATATAGAAAGCGCGAAAAGATGGTCTGTGATTTCCAATTAAGAAGTTTGGGTATTCCTCATTTACATGCTTCTATGAGTATAGCCAACTAAAATGTGTGACTGTGATGTGCACAGTGTCATATGGTGCTAAATGAACAGCAGAAATCGCCATCATGTTTCCATATTTATTCCTTGTGATTAAGAATAAATAAAAAAGTGGTGACGGCTTGAGGCATCAGACTTGTGGCTTGCTAGGTTGTCGCTCCTGTCCAGCGTGAGCACCACGAAAAACGGTATCTGAAAAGCGGAACGTGATATTATGATGAGAAAATGAAATTGCAGTAAAAGTTTGCAAAACCTACAACATAAGTGGTTCACACAGACATAATAAAGGCTAACAACAAAACAACAAAGCACATCCTCCGGCAGCCAGGGGCATGCCGTGAGCGGTTATTGACCGCACGTTTTACAAATGTAACCCATCCTTAAATACTCAGATAAACAGATGCGAGTACTAGGGCCCGAACGACACCCAGCGCGTGCGTACGCCGTCTACGTCGAGATCAGACATGTCATATGCTAGAATTACCGCACATAGCTCCCACAATCACGTACACTCACTCGATTCTGTTATAGCGCCCAACGTCATCGCAGTGTATGCAAACCACGAAAACAGCAAACAGAAACGAGGGAAAAGAGTGCACGCCGGCGGCCGCAACAACGCGCGCCGTCGAAAGTCTAGAGCTTTTTTCACTTTACCGGCGAGGCGTGTCCAACTTCAATGACTACCGCGTACATTCTGGAAGCCACCGTACTATATCTGCACCTCAAACTACCGTCTTTAAGCCAACAAAAACCATTACATATAGTGCGTCTGAGCGTTCTGTACACAGGCTTTTTTTTTTTTTTTTTTCGCGTTCCCACGCGTGGAAGCACGCCGCACACTCAAGGTCGATGGAAATGTTATTATGAAGTAGACTAAAGTGCACCTCAAAACGACATCTTGCACCTTCAGTAGTGCAGACACGACGTGCGATCAGCAAGAAATGACCCTCGATTATTGTTTGCATCGCTCACTTTATGGGAGCTTGTACAGCAACGCGCATAACGGTGGCAACTCGTTAACTGACAGCTTTAGTTGGGCATCCGCAACAGCCCCGCGGATACAGGCTACTGTTGGAAATGGCGGGCAGATTCCGCAGAGCTGCTGCAGACGCCCAGCTAAAGCTGTATAATTAGTACCTACGAAAGCAGTACACTCACCGTTTACTGGCGCCCGTTGTCGGTGCCTGCAGCTCCATGAATATTCCGCCCTCCAAGCGTCACTTCGTGCACGGAGCCGGCGTCAACACCACCGAAGACGCGCAACCAACTCATCCACCCAACGCATTCCAATAGACCAGGAGACTGAGACGACTGAGACATGGGTGTTCTCTGACTGAGAGAGGAGAGCGGCGCGCCACCCCGGCGCCAACCCCGTCTGCGTCGCCGAGCGAAGCGCCACAACGGCGCCAAAGGGCGAGCGTGCGATATGTATGGCGTATACGGCGGCTCTTCCGTATACCGAAGCCAATCGAAACGCGCTTCAGGAGGGTCCAGTGACTCCTTCCCAAATGCGAACTCTTTTTTTCTGCCTGTACCTTCCAAAAGGGGTCAGATGGACACCCGAAGGGAGTCACGGTTCCATGACCCTCTTTTGACTCTCTTTTTTCTTAGAGTGCAGTAGAACATATGTACAGAATTTGTTCATATAATGAGTGTTGACAAAAACATGTCGCCAGTGTGTGTGTGTGACTATGGGGCCATCGAATGCATGGCTTTCTCAATTTTTGATGCGAATTAGGGTTATGCCGGATGCCATACACACGCATGCGGCATATGTATATATATCCTCTTTGCTAGTTATTCCGTGTATAAATATGAAACTTTCCACGAGTGTTCTGTGCGTTGCGAGTAACTTGTACACTTATTTCGAAGTTATACAGGTGCTTCGAAGCGCCGTATATCTGAGGCTTTATAAATGCCGCCCGGAATTCTTCAAACCGGTTTTACAATCGATGTTAGCCAACGTCACAACAGTGTTGAGGACGTTGATGCTATCTTTATTTCAACATTGACCAGTGTCAATTTGGCGATGATGTATAAGCGGTTCATCTGCCTCCGCAAAACTCGCACGTGATCTCGCAAAAGCAGGTTGGCAGGTGTATGCATGGTGCCTGAGGGCTGTGGAAAAGCTTAACTCGTACTGGCAAGTGGAGACTTTCCAGTACCGGTTAAATCAAGGGTATAGACTTTACAGTACCGTCGATATATACTATATGATCAGAAAACACTCCATGATAATAACAAAGGAAGCACGCGAGGCTGTCGGGATTTCTGCGTTAACAAGGTATATAGAGTCGAAGAAGATATATAAGCGAAAGCGCGATTGGCTGTTGAGTAAATAAAACGATTGAAACAAAAGGAATAATTTACAATAAAACGAACCATCCCCAGTTGATGTGGATGCGTGCGCTTGCGTCTGCGCACGTGCGTCGATCTGCATGCTTGCTGTGCGTGTTCGTATACGTGTGCACATTTGCTTTTGCACATGCTTGTGTGAGCGTGTTTCCGTGTTTGTGTTTGTATGTGTGCGCGTGTGCTTGTGCCTACACGTATACGAGCGCGTTTCCATGTTCCTGTTTGCATGTCTGCAGTGTATACGTGCGTCTGTGCGTGTTTATGCGCATATATGAAAGTTTGCGAATGTGTTTCCGCGTTACTGTTTGTGTTGCGTGCGCGCACTTTCTTCGCGAACCACTCCTTTTGCGGTACGTGTGCTTACGCGGTTGAGTGATCGCTGTTGTTGCTTCGCGTTTTGACGTCCGCGCGTTGATTGCGCCAGGAAAAAAGAAACCTCTCCAGAATGTGAGACGCGTGAATAAATGCGTACATAAACCTTGTTTCTGCGTTTCCTTCCGCATTATGCTGGCGTGTACGACGAACCAAGTCCTTCTCTCGCGATGTGTGAAGCGATTAAAGCGCGCATTTAACGTATATACGCCCGTTTAGGCGTGTTAAGTCATTTACTCTGCTCGCGGGCTTCCTTCTTCGTTATGTGTGCGAGGTCTGCATGTGCAAGCACGAGCCTGCCGTATGGGTCACGTGATGAAATTGCAGTTGCAGTATAATTACGCAACGAAAAGAGTTGTTTGGACATATCGCGATGTCTCTGCTTGCCCCACGAGGTCAGCCCCTCCATATGTCTATACCACAAAAGGTTCGCGCGACGTGCGTTGGTGCGATGACAAACAAACTTCTTCTTCATCAACACGGAAAAGAAAATCGGTAAAAAAAAGAATGGAGGTGCCGAAAAAGTATTTAACGAGCCTTCAGCGCACGTTCCTTTCACCCGTTTTCGCATGCAAAATATATTGCGAAGTTAGGAAGACCGATTTGCTACCTTTATGCTATACAGCTACATTTCCCACTTGTTATTCCCGATATCTTCACTTATATCTAATCTCTAATTGATATATCGCACATAAATTGCGCCGTGACACTGAACGTCATACAGGGGCAGTGCTGGCAGCAAATTGACGCTTTGTGTTTCAACTTGCAGCTTACGCTTGCCAGCAAAGTTCCTGCTGCGTTTACGTGCTGCTATATAAGTGAGGTATCGGAGTATCAGTGTCACGCTTAACTTACACATTCCCGTGGTTTAGTTGTCCATAAATTCAGGTGAGGATGCATCTACAGCTTTGAGTGTTCCTAATATTTCTCCGCATGTGCGATATATATAGATTTAGTGATATGCCTTGTAGGGCCAATATTTCCGCAGCTGAATGCGAAGACCTGAGGTTCGAACTCTGTACCGCCTTGAGACGTCCGAGGAGGGTCTCTATCGTATAAGCGCTTCCATAGCAATAGGCGCGTTTGGTTGCATAGAGTGAGCTAACCGGACGACACAGTTATTACATACCAAATGTGAAACATGGGGGATCCCGCGAAGAAAGACGCATGCAAGATATATGACGCGGCAAACATGTAAGGGACCCACTTCGGTCGTCTAACGCAAACGTCTTGGCGGGGTGTCTTTTCAAGTTAAACTTTCAGCGCTGTTCGTTTCTCCCGTCGGTCTCTAATGTCTGCGCAAGTTATTTTTTCCGGTTAATTTTGCTTCTCCTGAGTCGCTCTCAGCTGCATCCTGACTTCACGGCATCCTTTCTCTCTTCAGATACTCCTTTCGTTGCACGGCTGATGCGATGCGCACGCAAGTCTAGTCTGCATCCGGACGTCTCAAGGAGCGCTCATGCCAGGTTCGTTGCTAACTGCTTCGCGGTTTAACTGGAATCGGCTGTCAAGTCGAGTCTGTTGTGTTTGCTGCCCCATGATCTCTCTCTCTCTCTTTCTCTCCGCGCTTGCATCGCACTACGCCCGTTCAGCCGCTTTCTTTTTCTTTTTCAAGGTTAAAAAGAAAAATTGCCCCGACCGGTCTGGAATTCAGGCAGACCACGGGCAACCCAAACGGAAACGCGAGCCGTTCCTTCGCGGTCGCTGCACCCGTGCCGTCGTCTCTCGAAGATGCCTCACCGAAGAACTCTCTCTCTCTCCTTCGTTGGCCTGAGCACTGGCGAGCAAGACACCGGTGTCGCGGTGAAGCCTCGCTGCATGGCGGCGGCGGACAGGGTTGTTTATTCGCTCGGAGGCCGAGGTAACAGTCGCCGCCGCCGCCGCCGCCGCCGTCTAATTTAGTAGCTTGGCTGTTCTTGGCGGCGTGCGATGCCTGCTGTGCGTGCGTGTGTGCCAGACTTCCCGCTGCGCGTTACTTCTCTCTCTACCCAGCCCCTCTCATGGTGCGAGGCAAAGGGTTGCCGGAAAGGAGGGAGGGCCGCAGACGTGGAATCAGATATGCTGAGCGAGCCGCCGCCACTCTCTTGCATTCTTCTTGGCCAAGCCCCACTCGCCGGCGCTCCCTTCTCTCCGTCTTGTCTACCCCTTTCTTCTCTCGCCGCCGCCGCCGCGAACCGCAAAAGAAGCACCGCAAACTCGCGCGGTTCGCGCAGCTTTGCTACACAGTCCCTTTATACCCGCTGCTTCGCTCCGTTAGTTCTGTGCAGTGCCGAAAAAAAATAACCCGAGCCCGCGCAGCTCTAGTAGCACCGCGCTTGCGTTTCTCTGCTTCTGTCTGCGTGCGTGTTTGGTTTTGTTTGAACGGCACCGAAAGGCGGAGGAATTTCCCACGCACCTGTCGCCAACTCTTCTCTCACTCCTCGACTCACAGAGAACTAGTATCCTAGCTATTCCTAGCCGTGCCACTAAATTTAAACGTTGTGTGTCGACCCTATTCGCCATTCTCCAAAATACTCCCTGAAACGCGTCGTTTCGCACCCTTTCGGCATTCCTTTACGGAGACGCTCGCGCAGCGCTTACGCGACGGAAACTAGTTCCCCGCCGCCATTAATATACTGCAGACGACAGCATCACTTACCGTGGGTTTGTGGCCTCGGCGTAAGTCGCACACGTGCCGTCGTCGTTTTGACGGCTACCACTGTGGCGGCCTCTTTTGCTCGAAATAGATGGCGGAGGCGACAAGGACGAAATAGATGGCGGAGGAAAAGCACCGACGGCGAAGAGACGTAGCGCGCAAGGTCTGAGCACGTGTGCTTCCCTCTCCACGCCACACCCGGCCACCTTTATAGTTCTCGATTGGACCCCTTGATGAGGGGCACTCGTTTGCTGCACGAAACTACCGAGGCGCATCGCAGGTACGACGACATGCGGCTGTTTACTTTGGCTGCGATCGCGATGTGGCCCGCGTCGCCGCCGCCAATTGGCCTGGCCCTCCTTCTGCCCCCCCCCCCCCCCCCCTACTCCCCCCTATCCTCTCGTCACCGCCACAACGTCTCGTCGTAGGCCGCTTCGCCGAGGCAGGTGTCCGCACGCCACACGCATGTCCTGGCGTGGACGTGTCGGTCGAGTCGCTTGACGGTTGGCAGATAGTGGACACAGCGTCGGATATCTTGCGTCGTGACGCCGCTCCTTATTTGACGCCCGAAGTTCGTCCTGAAAGTTTCTAGTCTCCATTGCACGCTTTTAGTTCGATGCAGGCGCTTCTCTGGAGATGCCGAATCTCCGGGTGCCTGCACTCCCATTTAACTGCACTGCGAACCCTATTAAATAATGACGTCATTTCCGTGACGGAAATATTGCCACCCAACTCTCAGCGCGGACCTCGGCATTAAATCACTTCCGCGTAAAATTGCGGGCTCTTGGCGTGGAATGGCTGGGAAGAAGGCGAGAAAGAAAGGCACGATATGAGGCTCTTTTTTTTTTTGTCCATACCACTGTTCACCGTGTTATTGTTACAAAACCACGTGTCACCAAACTTCTTTGTATCCTTGAAGAGATCGTGCGTAAAATGAACGTAAAAGAAAATAAATAACATAACTTTCCAGACGCTGAAACGCATCTGTGTCCGCAACAGCGCAAACACGAAAATGGGGTGAACAGTCGAGCGCTGCAATGATTAATGTCTGCCCTTACTTGTATAGGACATATAGGCGGCGTCAGGCTGATTCTTTCTGACTCTGGCATATATTTGTGCGGTGAGGTGACACTGACAAATATCGCCGGTTTTTCTGGGAAAGCCGGTGAAAGACTGGTATACGCATAGGCGCATACAGCACCGATGTGAGCGTGTGTGTGTGTGTGTGTGTGTATACACTGTACACTCATACGCATGCAGGCACGCACGCACAGTGCCATGTTTTCCCATTGCATTCCAGTTGTAAATCCCGTGTTTCAGCGGTGTTTTCCGTTACTATTTATTTCCAGGAAACCCGTTCTTCGATCATACATTCACACTGCGCCGCCAGCGAATGAAACGTCGATAGCGTGCTTGCAAACAGCTGTGCACGAATATACGCTGTTTATGATGGTGAATCACGCTTCCTGCCGTCGCATGGCTCATGGAGTGTTGCCACGGTGTACACCGTGAGTGCTGCCTAACAAAAGAATCAATGTCTGATGTACTTTAAGTACGTGTACATGTGCTATAGACATATGATGTTTATAAGCGGGTTTTTTTTTTTTAAATCCCTCTTTTATTATTACTGACATGATGATGGGTCCTTGGATTTCAGGAAAGTCATTGGAGCACACCTAGTTCTCTGAATTGATGGGTCAGGCCATGAACCTTGTAGGCGTAGCTGCAAGGCCCATAGCTGAGAGAGCTTTGAAGATACTATAACATTGGACGTCAAAGCGGGTGCAGTCGCAGCTTTTGGTTTGTCTCTTCGCACTTGCGCTGGTCAGGGTTCCAGTCCAGGACACGACGGACGCATTTCGACGGGGGCCAATTGCAAAGAACACCTGTGTGCATAGGTTTAGGTAACCCCAGGTTGTCGAAGGTAATCCGTAGTCACCCCACTCGCAGTAATCAAGGTGGATGACTGACGGTGTCACATATACAACTGTCAATTGCCGCGATTACGTGCCTGCACTGTAAACCACTTTGCACCCTTAAAGCGGTTTCAAGTCAGCAAAACACCCTTTTGCCGTACCAGAATCCACAAAAATGGGCGTGTAAGGGTTTTTGCTTCCTCAAATACCCTTTTGGTTTGCCTAAGCTAGGGTTAATGTTTTACCTAAAACGCCGGGCCCCTCAGGAGCTAAGGGTGTTATGGGATGTCGAAACACCGGTGGCCTATACAACAGTGTGTGAGACGATAATTGGGACTCGCTGATTAAAATGCCTTAGATATTAGTCGAATACAGCTTAAAAGACCAGTTTATGTTAAGGCTACCTATACAAGCACACTATATATTTACGCGCATTCTCTGAATGTTTGTTGTTCAGTTATGCGGAACAGGAGTATCCCCGTCGGTACTGAACGCCGGCTCAACATATATCATCGCTATACACTTACAAGGTGGTCGGTGTAAGGCTGTCACAGTGTAGTGCGAGCGCTCCGTCCATGAGGTATTTTACGCTGTGCTATGTTGTGCGCATGGTTGGGTGAGTATACGTGCACCTTCTGTGCTTATGCCATCTGTAATTGAATGTTCTCTGACTGGTACGCTTTATTTTTCATTATTTTTCGGTGATAAGGGTGTTTAGACGATTGGCTATACCCCACGATATGGGTGTTTTGATTCGTGAAAATGCCTTTTTCCTGGGGTGTAACGGTGTTAGTTATAAACACGATAAAAGTCCCTTAAGGATGTAAATTGATTTACTGTGTGGCATGATACAGCACGCGCAAAGCCAGCAGAATGACCTCGAGGCAGCAAAGTTGCATCGGTATGTCGATGGTTACAGGACACTTATTTTCAATGAATGTCACAAACGAGCGCGTTATAAAGCGCGCGCGCGGCCGCTTTCAAACAGCAACAGGGTAGAACGTAGGAATGGTCGATTAAATTTTTTAATCGATTAATAGTTAATCGTTAACCGATTTAACCTTTAATCGATTAATTGCTTTCTGTGGAAAGTTTTAATCGATTAATCGATTAATCGACATTTTTTTATGGGTGCTTTAAAACCGATATCTCTTTGTTTGAGTTCTAACTGGTACCAGCCGAGTGTGCATGCGTTTGTGATATTTGTATTGCCTTAACCGAGAATATATTTCGATGAAACGGGAAACAGCGCGGTAAACGACGACAAAGAAGGAACACACACACCACACCACACGAAGCGCTGACTGACAACTGAATTTTATTCGGGCGAAAAGTATATAAATACACTTTTAGGCGCACCACGTCACAAACAAACTGACACAAACAAAGCATGAAAAAGCACAGAGACACAAAAAAACAAAAACCTTGGTCATCGCCATATGGTGCATCGTGACTGGAAGGCGTAAGCGGTTCAGTTGATACGGTTAGCCGATAAATACGAAATTTCTTTGTCAGATAATAAAACAGATGGACTACTGACACACTTTTCTTTTAACAATGAAATGTGATGCGCTTCGATAATCTCTCTTGTCATTTGATTTTGGTTCCTAGCTAACACGTCACAATTCTCAAACTTAGGGCGACAACCACATTGCTTGAATACCCAAATGCCCACTAACGGAACTGGTCACGTTATTGTTATGCTCACGAAGTCTATCATTTAAACACCGGCCAGTCAAATGACAAGAGAGATTATCGAAGCGCATCACATTTCATTGTTAAAAGAAAAGTGTGTCAGTAGTCCATCTGTTTTATTATCTGACAAAGAAATTTCGTATTTATCGGCTAACCGTATCAACTGAACCGCTTACGCCTTCCAGTCACGATGCACCATATGGCGATGACCAAGGTTTTTGTTTTTTTGTGTCTCTGTGCTTTTTCATGCTTTGTTTGTGTCAGTTTGTTTGTGACGTGGTGCGCCTAAAAGTGTATTTATATACTTTTCGCCCGAATAAAATTCAGTTGTCAGTCAGCGCTTCGTGTGGTGTGGTGTGTGTGTTCCTTCTTTGTCGTCGTTTACCGCGCTGTTTCCCGTTTCATCATGCTTTACCAACTAGCCAACAAGTTGACCTTACTAGAATATATTTCGTTTTCGTTTGTGTTATCGACTCTCGGCTCTGACTCGGTCTTTGGACCACAACCGGCGTTCGCTGGCGCATGAAAGGACCAACTCTAAATTGTCCGCGCTTTCGTGGTGCGTTTCGGGGGGCCGATACGTCCGCCTTGGAATCCGCCCGGCGATTGCCATCCCCATTAACGGGATCAGTGACAATGAATAAGGAACGATTTCATGCAGTGCAGCAGAAATGACATTGACCCGCGGCGCAAAAAAAAAAAAAAAAAAAGCAAGAGCGCGTTTGACGCGAACGGACCGAGTGAATCCGGCACAGCGCCCGCGCCGCCGATATGCTATGTATTGAGTAAACAATTTTATCACAGTCGTTTCATCACCACCGGCACCCGCCACACAAGTGGCGATGCATCGCGCTATAAGCCGCGTTGGGCCGTTTATTACTCGATAAAAACTACGATTACCTATCGCCCGTGTGTTGTTTTTTGCGGAGAAGTGGCAAATAACTTGGTTGCTCTGAGAAAAAAAAAAGATTGAAAGAAACAAAATAAGAAAACAAGAAAGAAAGGATTAGAGTGCTTCGAGTGAAGGAGGCGAGACTGGCCGCCTATTTTTACAAGATTCTCGGAAAACAAAAATAGAGAGTAAGGAGGGTGCCGCGATGAGTGATATCAGAAGGGGATGCCGAGCTGACGATGATAATGGAACGAGGTTGCGAGCGAGGCCCAAGGTATTCGGAAAAGTGAGCTGTATAATCTAATAGAAAAGGAGGGCGTTCGCCCGCTGTATTTACGATGCGCGCTATGTAGAGCGCTTTACGGCAAAAGCGACGAGACGGAAGGGGCCTTTGCGCGAAAGCCGCCCACACGCACGCATGTATACACTGCAAGCCTCGCGGGCGTAAAAGATGGGTGTATAACGACCAACAAACAAAGCTCTCGAGTAGACGTTGGGTATACGCGTATATATATACACGCACAGACTGATCCTGTGGTATACATGCTTCCATGTAGAACGTATTGGCCAGGCCCTCGTCAATGAGTGCAAGTGACCGTCACTTGTATTCTCCAAAATACTCCCTGAAACGCGTCGTTTCGCACACACATATATATATATGTGTGTGCGTTTCACACATATATATATATGTGTGAAACGCATATATATATATATATATATATATATATATATATATATATATATATATATATATATATATATATATATATATATATATATATATATATATGCGACACACACACACACACGCATATATATATATATATATATATATATATATATATATATATATATATATATAATATATATATATATTATAATATATATATGTAAAAGGTTCGAGTTGAGTCATGTGCATAAATCGGGTTTTTTTTGTTTTTTGTTAGGCCTCTTGATAATGCTCATTATTGTAAAACACTTCCCGCATTCAGTGCTGAATGAGCGCCCCGTCGATTATGGGCGCTGTTATCACAGTGCGTTCACAGTGACTATCCTGCGATGTGTTCTGATAGAGGAGGTCTGATTGAGAGCTGCGGAGGCCGCATTAAGATCAAGCCACAATGATTCATGTATGTAATGTGTACACATAGATTCAGGCATTTACACGACGTGGAATCATTTTTAAATGGGTTCCTATATACTGGGCTAGAAACACGGTAAATAGAAGACGAGAAGAGGTTTTTGTGTTTCTATAGCGCAGTAAAAACCTTTTTTCGAGATAAACTTCTACCGATTAGCCAAACTTGGCGCTCTATACTACATGGAGGAAAGAAAAAGAAAGGAGGGAGCATTACGTCACGCAGCCAGCCTTGGCAAGCCAACTCGTTTTGAAGCCAGCAGTGTCGGCCCAACACGTGATCATTTGCGCCAAGATCACGCAAGAAATGAGGTTCGCCGAGACTTCTGGTATGGCGCCCGGTAGCTTTTAATCGAAGCGCGCTCGTTCGGCGCAGACCTGCCGGATCACAGAGGAGGTTCAAAAACAGAACTCCACCGATAGTATCGTACTAAAACCAACCGCGCGCTCTGACGTTTTGATCGCGTGTTGGACCGACACGGTGGGCTTCGGTCGCATGACGTAATGCTCCCTCCTTTCTTTTTCCTTCCTCCATGCTCTACTAAAAGACGTTATAGAATATAGCTGCATATAATACTCCACCTCGGTTGTCCTCACTGTAGCATGCATATACAAAAGGCCACCACTCCATATGCAATTCCCGTACGTGCGGATAATATAGATGTATAAGTTATTTCTGTTTTCAGGGCCCTAGATTGGGAAGAGTTAGGGATAAGAGTTAATGGAGAGTATCTCAGTAACCTACGATTCGCTGACGACATTGCATTGATGAGTAACGCGGGAGACGAATTGCAGCTCATGATTACTGAACTGGATACGGAAAGTAGAAGAGTAGGTCTGAAAATTAATATGCATAAAACTAAAGTAATGTGGAACAATCTTGGCAGAGAACATCGCTTTGCGATAGGTGGCGAGACACTGGAAGTTGTAAAGGAGTACGTCTACTTAGGACAGGTAGTAACCGCGGAGCCGAACCATGAGAGTGAAATAACTAGAAGAATAAGGATGGGTTGGGGCTCATTCGGGAAGCATTATCAAATCATGACTGGTAATCTACCACTATCCCTCAAGAGGAAGGTATATAACAGCTGCATCTTACCGGTACTTACCTACGGAGCAGAAACCTGGAGACTTACAAAGAGGGTTCAACTTAAATTGAGGACGACGCAGCGAGCGATGGAAAGGAAAATGATAGGTGTAACCTTAAGAGACAGGAAGAGAGCAGAGTGGGTCAGGGAACAAACGGGGGTTAAGGACATCATAGTTGAAATCAAGAAGAAGAAATGGATATGGGCCGGGCACGTAGCACGTCGGCAGGATAACCGGTGGTCATTAAGGGTAACTGACTGGATTCCAAGAGATGGCAAACGCGTGAGGGGGAGACAGAAAATTAGGTGGGTAGATGAGATTAAGAAGTTTGCAGGTATTACGTGGCAGCAGAAAGCACAGGACCGGGTTGATTGGCGGAACATGGGAGAGGCCTTTGCCCTGCAGTGGGCGTAGACAGGCTGATGATGATGATGATGAAGAAGCTATTTCTGTAGAAGTTGGGCTTCGCTAACTTTTGCGGTAGAAAAAAAAAAAGAGAAAGGTTTGCCTTTAAAATGCAAGCTTAATAAAGTCGGGAACTATAGAGAATCGCTTGTGAGCGCAGCTTTCCGCTCGATGAATGAAAGGACTTACAATATTTTAAAATCATTTATTAGTTCATATAGTGGAATCCACCAACAGTTGACTATCGCTAACGTCATAGGCGTGCGCATTGCAGGGTTATCCTTTATTGAAGGGTGGGGAGGGGGAGGGCCTGCACGCACGTCTCTGGCTCTCGTAGAGTAAGCTAAAACAACGTAACTTCCTTTCCATCTTTAAATCGTAATTATAAAAGAGTGTGTATTTTGATATATATATATATATATATATATATATATATATATATATATATATATATATATATATATATATATATATATATATATAATATATTCATTTTGTTCAACTTGTCTTTATTTACGAACATGCG